>NC_077231.1:294292726-294592726 GCF_027887165.1 Monodelphis domestica
CCGCTCTTCTGCCTTGAAACCAATGTACAGTATTGATTCCAAGGGTTTAAAAAAATCCTACCTAAAATCTGTTTTCTACAGGAAACCTTCCCAGTTCTCCATTCTAGTGCCATTGCTCTATGATTTCCTGTTTGTAGCTCGTCTGCTTGTTGGCACTCTTATTCGATTTTGAGCTTCTTGAGGTCCAGAACTGCCTTCTGCCTTTCTTTGAACCCTGATACCTGACCCACAACAGGTGCTTAACTAATGTGAATTAACTGACTATTCAGTGCCTCTTCTGTGCTAGGCACTGTGGAAACAAGGACAAAGGATGAAATAATTCCAGCTCCCCAAAGTTTACATTCTAACGGGGGAAACAACATATAGTGCACATATCTATAGACTGCTAATATATAGACATCAATAAAATATACGTTAGATAGTATAGAATAGTAATAGAATACACACACATATACATATATTTTAAGGGGAGGAGGATATTCCCACTGTGGAGATAATGAGATGTTCTAAAGAGTTGGGATGAGGAAAATGCTAGTGTGGCCTCACCAAAACTAATGACTGGGATGTGAACTCTTAGGAAAGAGCATCTTAAGTTATGGCTAGTAATTGAAATAAAATGATTTCCTCCTGGAAAAAAATATGTGTGTGACATATATATGTATATATATATCTATATATATATACATACATAAACATATACACAGGTGTATGTGTGAGCTAGTTGGCACAGTAGAAAGAGAACTAGAACTAGAATTGGGAAGATTCATCTTTTTCAGATCAAACCGAGTCTCAGACACTTACACTCTGGGGGATCTTTGCCAAGTCACACAACCCTGTTGGCCTCAGTTTCCTCATCTGTAAAATGAGCTAAGGAAGGAAAAGAAAATCATTCTAGTGTCTTTGCCAAGAAATCCCAAGTGGGGTCAGACATGATTAAAATGACTAAATGACAAGACAGAGCAACTACGCACACACACATATACAAATTTGAATTTAAAAGAACAAAAGGAGAATCATGTAGTCATTTTCCTTTTATCTACGTCTGTAAGGAGAGCTAAAACATCCTTATCAAGGTATCAGCATCCAATCTTATACTCCTCTGTTGAGAGGTGATGGGATTTCAGGGTCCCTAATCAATAGCATTTATCCAAATAAATTTATTTAATAACAGAAGCAGTAGAGGATCTGCTCCCCTCATTTTTGAAATGAACAATTCAAAGGGTCTGTAGTGACAAATTATAAACTTTTTTAAAAATGTCAAATTCAAATATCTCTTCCATCCTCTCTTTGCCTGAGGGTGATGCACAGATGAGGATCCTAGATCTTTCCTAGATCCTGGAAACCAAAGGTAGAGAGAGGCTCAAAACCAAATCCAAGTTTGCTTCCAACTCTTAAACTACACTGGTTCCAACACTAAGGAGAACTAAAAGAAATGGTTCCTTCCATCACCAGGACTTTATGATGCTCTGAGATATATGACCTATGGTAACAGCCATTGCTAAAGTCATTAATTTTCCTTGTGAATTAAAAGGCTTTCCATTCCATGCCAAAGTCACCGCTTTCTCAAAAGTTCGGCACATTTGTCCCGGCCTCGGGGGAAACATTTAATGTGTTATTGCTTCTTAGGAGAGCAAATATAAGGCAGAGATCAAGATTAAATTTTACTGGCCTCTAAATTTAAGTTTAACATAGAATCCATTGGAACACTCAAAGAAAAAAAAAATATTTCCTTATCTCTTGGTCTTTATAGGTTGATATAAAACCATTTACAATGTGCGACTTTTTCAAAAGACTTGATTTTTTTTCTTCCCTTGGTGGAGAGCATGCAAAGGAGTCAGGCAATAGTGGCTGGAAAGCTGGCAGTAGAGCCAGGAAGATCCAAGGTAAGAGTCTGCCACTAACACTTATTAGCTGTGTGATTCTGGATCAATTACTTAACTTCTCAGGGTCTCTAGGCAATTAAGGCTAGATATACAAATCTGCATTAGTGCAAAGTTTCCAGAGTGGACTTATCCCAGAAAGAAATGCAAATAAAAAGCCTGGATCCCTCACCGCCATATAGAGACATCACATATCTGTGACTCTCTATTTAATTTTGTACCAAACCTGTAACTATTTCATTGATAGTTGACAAATTTCCCACTACCAATAAAAGATGGCACCTATTCTGCCCACTCATTTAAGAGTCTTGGCCAGGGGAGTACTGAGAAATGAAGTAACTTACTGAGGGGTCACTCAGTAAGACCTCGAACCCAGTTCTTCTTGATGAATAGGGAGGCTCTCTGTCTACGGAGAACACTAGTCCTGGAAAGCAGAAGACCTGAATTCTTAACTAGCTTCAGACACTTACTAGCTGTGAGACTCAAGTGATTCATTTAAGCTCCATCTGCCTCAGTTTTCTTTTCTGTAAAAGGGGGATAGTAATTAATAACACAAACTTCCCATCATTTTTATGAGAATTAAAATTATATTTGTAAAGCAACTTTGCAAACCTTAAAGCACTCTATATTAGCTATTATTATGATTATCATCCATTATTTCTCACTGCTTCAACACATTTCATTCGTTCTATAAATTGTCATCACACACACACATATACTTACACGTCCAAACATATTTCTTGATGGATTCTGGTCAAGAGGATAATAGGAACAGAGATATCATCTGGATATTCTCCCATAGTTGAGAAATATATCCCCGACTTGACATAGAACATTAAGCTGTTCCAGTTGAGGATGACTAGGACAAAGAAGCTGCCAACTATGATGAAGTGTGTTGTGGTCCTGTTATATTTGTTATTTGTAATGTTTAGAGATTAAATTGAGAACATCTCACCCATTCCCATTCCCATCATGACTTTGATGTCGATTTAAACACTATCTCTGCTGGCGAAATACCATTTCTTAATCTAATCCTCAAGCAAGTCCATAAAAAATAGATTAGAATATCCTTTGGACAAAGCATTTTCTAAAAAGAGAGAGCTTCATAGGAATAGTAGCCAAGCAAATTCATTATCCAATGTTCCCAATTCACCTATGTCAAAACATATGAGTGAAGCAATAAATAGGTTGAGTTTATTTCTCCCTCCAAATAATTAGAACCATCAGTATATCTTCTTATGATAAGGAGGAGGAGCAATGAGTTAGGAGGTCAGATGCTCTAGGGTCTAGTCTAAGCTCTCACACACACACTTGTTGTGTGAACCTGGATAAGTCTTTTGATTTGTCAGGGCTCAAACTTCTTCATCTGGGAAATGATGGCATCCTATTATAATTGTCATTGAAATTGTAAAAGTCGACTCTGTCCTATTAAACTTACAGAATGTGTAAGTTTCCTTTGGGAAAATGGAAGCAGACATGCTCTGTCAAATATGACATGAGAAATACAATTAAAGATGGTGGAGTCTATGGAGTAATTAAAGGTCCTATTATGGAGTAAAATGTAACTGCACTGGGGGCAGGGCTGAACTGAACTATCTAGAAAGTGGCCCTTTCATTCTAGATAAACAACATCTTTTTTTTCCCCACAGCAAACTCTTGGGGGCAACTTAACCTTGATGCTCAAACAGTGACACCCTCAGTAGTTCTGGTCAAAAGAAAAAAAAATCTATATGTAGGCCACAGAGCTCACCTGTTACCTTCTGAAAGTATTTTCCCAGAGGGAAAGCCCTCAGTAATCACATTGGGGTTACCCTTAATTCCTTGCAAGGCAACTTAGACCAGTCACGTGGGACAACTCTTTTCCCTTAGCCTGCCTTTCTTGTACTTCTGCTCGATCTTCCCCACAGGAGATCTGACCCTGAAACCACGTCTGAGCCTGTTGTGGCACCAGAAATAACTCCTGGCACACTTATCTGTGAGCAATCCGCAGCTCTGGCCCCCTGCTCTTTCATTATCTCGCCCTGCAGCTGTCTGCCCTCCATAATGAATCAAGAGCAACCTGACGCTTTTAAAAATTCTGGATTTTATAACATTGTGGTACCCTTATGTATGCCGGCTACATCTTTAAGATGTTAAAGCCATTCCATTTTAATCAAACAACAAACAGCAAAATAGAACACCATGACAGCACAACTGAATGCAGGCATCTCTTTTCTTTAAAATTGCCCTCATCTCTGTCCCACAAACACTTATTAATAGAGACAAAATAGAAAAAAAAGTACCTGCCCTCAAGATTGCTGTGTTCCATTACAACTCAACTGACTGTTATCAGTTGCCCATAGATAGACCATATCATCTGCTGCCTCAATGCCTTTTACACTAGTTTCATCCGTTTTTATTTTCCCTTTCTCCCTTTCCCTCCTTGATCTTCCCCCTCCCCTCTCTCTCTCTCTCTCTCTCTCTCTCTCTCTCTCTCTCTCTCTCTGTCTCTGTTTCTCTCCCTCTGTTTCTCCCTCTCCTTTTCCCTTTTTCTTCTTTGTCTGTCTGTCTGTCTGTCTGTCTGTCTGTCTCTACCCATCCCTCTCCCTCCCTCTCTCTATTTGTCTCTCTCTCTCCCTTCTCTCTCTGTCTCTCTTCCTGTCTCTTTCTCTGTCTGTCTCTTTCTGTCTCTCTCTGTCTCTCTACCTCTTTCTCTCTGTTTCTCTCCCTCTGTTTCTCTCCTCTCCCTCTTTTCTCTTTTTCTTCTTTGTCTGTCTCTCTCTCTTTCTCTCTCTCTCTACCCATCCCTCTCCCTCCCTCTCTCTGTCTCTCTCTCTTCCTCTCTCTGTCTTTCTGTCTGTCTCTCTCTGTCTCTCTCTGTCTCTCTGTCTCTGTCTCTGTCTCTGTCTCTCTGTCTCTGTCTCTCTGTCTCTGTCTGTCTGTCTGTCTGTCTCTCTCTCTCTCTCTCTCTCTCTCTCTCTCTCTCTCTCTCTCTCTCTCTCTCTCTCTCTCTCTCTCTCTCTCTCCCCATCCCCATGTAAAGCTTTTTTTTTTCTCATTCCTGCCCAGCTGCTAGGGTTTTGTATTTCTTGAAATTACTTCAAAGAATAGGAGAATGAGAAAGGTTGATAGTCCCACAACTTCCTTTTCAAAAGGAGGAAACTGAAGATAAGATCTATAGGGGTAACTACTTTGTATACTTTTGACATTGACTTAGCTGTGTATCTGTCATCTTCCCCAAACAGAATGTAAGTTCCTTGAGGGGAGGTAATGGGAGTTAATCTAAGTAATTATAGTTTGTGAGATGACCTCAGTAATCACTAATGTCATAAAGCTCTTTAAGGTTTACCAAAAATTCCACAAAGGCAAGAGTTACACACTGAGATGGTGAGAAGAAGCATTCTAAGAGACAACAAACATCATTTGAGTGAGAGTTAGTACATATATATTGGGTTGAAGAGGGGGAAAAAGTTATTTGACAAAGAGGACCCTAAAACTGTTTTCTTCCTGGACCGAGGTAAACATGAGCCTTACAGAGCACTTATTATGGAGTCTATTCCATCAGCTCACAAAAATAAAACATCTGAACCACTGAATTCAATGACGGGTAGATGTTCCTGGCAACAAGCCTGAGCTGAAAGTAATGGTAAATGGTGTAATGGTGTGGTCAGTCTCACCCCATTACTTTCAATGCAATTTATTCTGTTGTAGCTTTTATATCAGGCTCTTTAAAAACATGGAGGTAGAGGGTTAGAGAACAAGTTCTAGAACTTGTCTGTGTGACCTAGGCCAAGTCACTTACCCCCTTTATCCTTAGACTCCTCATAGGTAATATAAGGGTATTAATATGTGCATTTCTCTAACTAGCATTCCTGATGACTCTGGCCTACAATGGTCCTAATACAATGATGACTTTTAGTGGACTAAAATACCAACCCAATGATGAAGTTACAAGAAAGGACAATCAAATGATGATTGGGTTTTGAAACTAAAATTCAGTGAGTCATAAGATGAAATGATAACCAAAGAATGAATGCTATCCTAGGCTATATTATTAGAGACATCCCATGTACCTATTTTGGGTGAAAACACATCAGCACTATAATTAGTTTGGGAGGTCACCATTTTCGAAGAACAGTGAGGAACCAAAACGTGTCTAGAAGAGAATGACTAGTATGAGGGACTAGAAGCCATCTCATAAAAGCTCAGCTAAGGGATGTATTGAACTAGAAAAGAGAATACATAGGAAGGACATGATAACTGTCTTCAAATATTTGAAGGTTCTTATAAAGAAGGAAGATTAAAAGTGATGAGGTTAGCTTGAAAGGGCAAAAGTAGGAAGATTTTAATTCAACGCACTGGATAAATTATCTAATAATAAGAGCTGTCAATATCAACAAAAATAACAATGTAGTTATCATTTTTATAGCATCTATGTTCAGGCATCATATATTAAGTACACTACAATTATCTCATCTTATCTAACAACAATCCTGAGAGGTATGTGCTATTATTATCATCACCATTTTACAGATAAGGAATCTGAGAAAAAAGTGGTTGAGTGACTTATTCAGAGACACACAGCTAGTAAATGCTTGAAACAAGATTTGAACTTAGCTCTTCTTGACTCTAGACCCAGTACTTTATCAACTGTAATACCTCAATTTTCTTATTCTCCAAAATGCATCTCCCATATTGGAAGTCTTCATGTAGAGACAAGAGACTGAGAAAAGTTATGGTGAATAATAAATAGCTTCTTGGATTCTTTCCTATTTTAACTTTCTTTAATGTCTCTTTTCTCTTGGCTCACTACACATGTCTGGCACCACATAATTAAGCACTGGATACCTTAGTAGGAATGTTTCCTTATGGAAAGATCATCATGCTAGAAGTCAGAAGATCTGAGATACTCCCAATTCTACTACTATCACACTAGATGGCAAGAGCTAAGTGATTTTGTTTCTCTGGGACTCAGTTTTCTAATATGCAAATTGAAAGAACCTCAAACAGAGTCTCTTTTAAACACTGCAGCTCCAAATTTTGTGATTCTCTTCTGAATACTGATTAGTGAGGTTCCCACATAGAAGATTCTCCACTGATAATATGGAAAACACACGAGGTGAAGAGAAGAGATGAAAATATATACCTTATTTCATGGTTCAGCTTTCTATTCTAGTGATATTTTTTTAACAAAAGAATGAAACAGAGAAAAAGGTAACAAGATAGAGCGCAGATATGGAAAAATAGATTTTGGAAAAGATAATATAGATTCAGAGTTCAAGAGCTATATTAACTTTTTAAAGCTACTAAAGTTGAATTAAGAGCTGGATATATACCATTGGAAGGGTCCTTCGTTTACTCTCCTACTAAGACTGTAGAAGATTCTGGTTTAATATTAATGTAGAAGTCCATGTAGTTATCCAGAAATTTCCCACTGTGTCACCTGATAAAGGGATTTGTATTATTACTTTACACAATTTTTATGATAAAATTTCAATCTTTCATCTGATTCTTTTGCGTACATAATTACCCTATGCATACAACAATGGGACGAGAGTCATTTATTTTATGACCTCTCTAGCCATGAAATTCAAATTCCTTGATTTAGTTAAATTTCATTTCTAACATGACATTTCAACATCTGTGCTTTGCCTTGATATGGCTAAGCTTCTCTGAAGAGAAGGCTTAACAATTCAAAATTAAGGTTTCTTTACAGGATTAAAAAAATTAGACATATGAATGTTCTTTTCATGACAACTCATTCTGAATTAGCATTAGAAACATAAGAAAACTACTTTAAAAACTCCTATCAGTGTTCAGCAGGCTTCTGATGACTACCAAGTACCCTAATTTTTTATTAACATCAGAGGAAGAAATTAATTTACAGTGAAAGACTACTTTGCTATAGCAGCTAATACTACATTTACATGCCTCTATAATTTACTTCACTTATGGCTGTCTCTTACATTAATATTCATTACTAAAGTCCCCTTCTAATATTGCTTGATTTGACAGGAATGCATTAGCTATGACAAATGCTTTATAATGTACTCAGACAGTATTAATGCAGGCAGAACCTATGGCAATTATTGCTATTTAAACACACAGATTATTCCTTTCTGACTTTTATTTTTATTTTAAGAAACAGTAAAAAGTTTGCAACAACTTGAAAATGCACCTGCGTGTTTGTTTGTTTGTTTTTTTTAATCACAGAACCACAGACTTTGATCTGCAACTGTCCTTAGAATTTCTTATCTGAATCCTTGGAATCATACATGTAGAACTAGAAGAAAATTCAGAGTCCACTTCTTTCAGAATCCTCATTTTCTAGATGATTTTCTAGATGAGGGAACTGATGCCAAGATAAATTAAATAATTTGCTCAAGATCTTGAAGATCTTAGTGGAAGAAGTGAGATTTGAATCCATGTCCTCTGACTAAAAAGCCCAAGATCTATTCAATCTCCCCTCTGTTCTATACTAGGTATATTGCTCTAAAAATAGTACCTACATAGCAGTTGGCAACAATTTTGGCCAAGGTTAAATTGTCAATTTTTAAAAAAATAATTCTTTGATTTATATGATAGCAAGAAACTTTGTAAAGGTGACAGAATCCCAGAATCCTGTCTTAATGCCCTGGAAGAAACCCAAGCAGGATATTACATAGTTAAGGGGACAGTAAGCTTTATGGGATATCCAAGGTTGGTAGTATATACTTCTAGATGACCTTGTGAAGGCATGCAAAAGAGACTGACCTGCTCAATGCTGGATTAGGAGGATTTGGTTTTTGGAAGAGTAGGACAAGCATGGAAAAAATGCTCAGTTGACCTTTCAAAAGCACAACATTGAAGCAAGGAGCTACTAACTCATCACCCTGTTCTCTCAAGTCAATTCTAGCCTGGTGATAAATTGTCCTGTTGGGAGGATTATGGGTATTTTTGTTGCCATTCTGGAGAAAATTCCTTTCTATATTTTCTATTCTCTCTGGATGGCCACCATGGTCTCTACCACCAACCAACTTCCTTCCTCCAATGGCACTGGCAATTCCTAAAGCAATCTCTCCTCCAATAATACTCAGAAAAAAACATTTCAATTTTCACATCCAGTTCCCAAATAAGAAGTATGGCTAAAAGTTGGCTGCATATGTCTTTTGTCATATTGTCCACATATCTGGTAAGATAATGGGGTGACAACAATGTTGGAAGATGAGTCAGTGGTCCTGGATGAAACTCTGATTCTGCCACTAACTCTGTCAGATGAAGTCACTAGGCATTCATTAAGTGTCCCAATTTATTATGCTCCACTAAGGGTGGGAAATGAAAAGAAAGGCACAAAAAGCATTTCCTGGTCTCAAAGAGAACTTGGTCTAATGGAGGAGAAAACTATGTACAAATAGGCAGGTATGGAGATGAGCAGAATGCTTGTACTTCCTTATTTCAGTTTCACCATTTGGACAAAATGAGGCATCTGGAGATAATGGAACAGTTAACAAAAGGAGTTTCATTTTCCTCAAAAAGTGCAAGGATATACAACCAGGTTGCCTTTATTGGCATTTGACTATTGTGTTGTTCCGTTGCTTTTCTCCATTGAAATGTGTCAGGTCAGCAAGGAAGAATATGGTGAAAGGCAGACATTTGAGCTTTCTTAGCTGAGAGGCCTGGACTCTATTTGGCTGGGATTTTTATGACTTTCTGTCTTCTTTTATGGAAAGCTAATCCCTAGGGATTAGGGGGAAAGAAGGGCCTGGGGCTTTTTCTGGTAAAAGTGATAGGGGGAGAAGTAGCATAAGGGAAATGCTGGTAATTGTTAATTCAATCACAAAAGGATAAATCAGAGATAATCAACAAAAGGAAAGCATTTCAGAAGGTGGGATTTTGGATAGAATTTGGAGAAAGACAATAGGTAGAGATGCAGAGGGAGAGAAATCCAGGAATGGAAGATGCTCAGAAAATTTATGAAATAGGGAAATCTGTTGTCCAGTCACTTAAACCCCTTTGGGTCTCAGTATCTTTCTCTAAAAAGTGAGCATTTTGGATTAGGAACCTTCAAATGCCTAAAAAAAACCAATGTGACTTTTATCTAGGTCTCAATTATCCATATTAATTGAAAAAAGCAAAGAAGTCTCAAAGCAAAAGAAGATCTAGAATGATTAAAGAATATATTTGATTTTGGAATCCTTGACATTTCAAACATGATGATAGCACTTGAATCAGATAATTTTTCCCCTTATAAAACTATGAACTCTAATTTCACCAATTGCATAAATTGCTCAAGGATGTTCTAGGCAGACACCTTTCAATTTTTCTTATTACATGAAATGACTTTTTAATTGCCAATTTCACCCCCAAATTCTTTGACTGATTTGTATTCTTAGCATATACACTAAAACAAGAGTAGCTAACTTTGCCACACAGTTACATCCTGTCTTAGGTCCACTAATTTAAAGAACAGGAATCACAAAATCTTTGAGTTAGAAGTCCAATCTGTATCTTCTCTCCAACCTAGACCATGTTCATCTAGTTTGAAGACATTTAATGAGGACCACTTACTATTCGAAAGGGAGCCCATTTCACTTCCAGCTAACTCTTAACTGATAAAAGTGTTTCCTTATATCAAGACTAAAATGATGTCTTTGAGGGGATGTGGCAAAGTTGGGACATTAATGCATTGATGGTGGAGTTGTGAATTGATCCAACCATTCTGGTGGGCAATTTGGAACTATGCCCAAAGGGTGCTAAAATACTGTCTGCCCTTTGATCCAGTCATAGCACTGCTGGGCTTGTACCCCAAAGAGACAATAAGGAAAAAGACTTGTACAAGAATATTCATAGCTGCGCTCTTTGTGGTGGCAAAAAAATTGGAAAATGAGGGGATGCCCTTCAATTGGGGAATGGCTGAATAAATTATGGTATATGTTGGTGATGGAATACTATTGTGCTGAAAGGAATAATAAAGTGGAGGAATTCCATGGAGATTAGAACAACCTCCAGGAAGTGATGCAGAGCGAGAGGAGCAGAACCAGTAGAATATTGTACACAGAGACCAATACAATGTGGTACAATGGAATGTAATGGATTTCTCCATTAGTGGCAATGCAGTGATCCTGAACAACTTGGGGGAATCTATGAGAAAAACCACTATCCACATTCAGAGGAAACACTGTGGGAGTAGAAACACTGAAGAAAAACAACTGCTTGATTACGTGGGTCCAGGGGATATGGTTGGGGATGTAAACTCTAAATGAGCATCCTAATGCAAACACCAACAACATGGAAATAGGTTCTGATCTAGGACACAAGTAAATACCCAATGAAATGCACATTGGCTGCCTGAAGGGTAGGTGGAGGGGAGGGAGGGAAATAATGTGATTATTGTAACCAAGCAATAATTGACTAAATAAATTAATTCAAATGGGAAAAATTTTTTAAAAATAATAAAAAATTAATAAAAAAAAATACTGTCTTTGCAAATTTGATTCACCATTTCAAGCTCTCTCTGGTGCCCAACAAAGAAGTGTAGTTCCTCTTTCATAAGGCATCCCTTAAAATATCCAAAGTCGCCTAACCTTCCCTACTCCTGACCACTAACTCTAACTCAGGATTCTACCATGAGATTTCGAAGCATCTTTTTCCATATTGTTCTCCCTATTATCAATAAGACCCTTTGCTAAGCTTCTCTGGCACACTGGCCACATATCCTCCAGTCATAAATCCTGAGGAGGCAGTGGGAAGAGCATCGCAATCGGATTGAGTAGATAGATTCAACCTAATGTTATATATATGTATATATATAAAATGCCTCTTATTTTCATCAGTAAAAATCTCTCAAGGTCTCAGTTTCCTCATCTGTACCATGAAGGGCCTGGACTAGAGAATTTCCCAAGTCTCTTACAGCCTGAAATCCTATGAATCTTGCCCCAAGAGGAATTCCTTTTCAAACTGCCAGGCTTTATCAGTTCTGCCACAGAGCCATCCTGTTACCTTCTTTTTTCTTCCTGGCCTTTGGGTTGAGACCTCTATTGAGCCTAATTTATTTCTACAAAAGATAGCTAGCCTGGGGCCTATTTCATGGTGAGGTAGCTGGCTTCTGAGTCAGCTCTGACCTGTCCAACTACTGCTGAGTTGTCTCCAGAGACAGCCTAGTCAAATCAACTCAACTAGCATTTATTAAATACCTGCCATGGGCTACTGTGATAAGCACTGGGTGGAAAGGAATTCCCACTGACCTATGCAAATGGCAGATCAAGGGCTTAGCTGCTCAGGATCCTGCTTGAATGGGTAAAGAAAGACTTCTGTGAGAGGCACTTAATAATTCACATTTACATGGTGATTCAAGATTTGCAAATCACTATCTCTGTATTATATAATTTAATCTGTTCAGTAAACACTATAGGGTTGATGCTATTATTATCTCCATTCAGCCATGTCAGCCATATCCAATTGTATGTCACCCCCATGGACAAAAAAGTACATGAAATTTTCTTGGTAAGGATACTAGAGCAGTTTGCCATTTCCTCCTCCAATGAGCCCCCAATTTACAGATAAAAAAACTGAGGAAAATAGGAATTAAGTGACTTTCCCAGAGTCACACAGCTAATAAATGTTCGAGGTTGGGGGGCAGCTGGGTAGCTCAGTGGATTGAGAACCAGGCCTAGAGATGGGAGGTCCTAGGTTCAAATCTGGCCTCAGCCACTTCCTAGCTGTATGACCCTGGGCAAGTCACTTGACCCCCATTGCCTAGCCCTTACCACTCTTCTGCCTTGGAACCAATACACAGTATCAACTCCAAGACTGAAGGTCAGGTTTAAAATAAATAAATAAATAAATGTTCGAGGTTGGATTTGACCTCAAATGTGGCTCAATCCAAGCCTAGTACTCTATCCACTGAACCATCTAGCTGTCCACATAGACAGATATACCTGTGAACATCATATATACTTTGAAATATCTAGATATTTCATATGGATTTATAGACACACATGATCACATTGTAAACCTTAAAATTTCTTAGACTTATAAATGTTGGAAATTTCACCATTGGGAAATTTCATACTTGAAGAATTTCCTACTGATAGTGGGAACTCTATTGGAATGTGAAACTCCTTGGCATGGGAGGTTCCTTCTCCTCCCTACTTAAGATTACTTTAGGACAGAAACCTTTTGCTAAACATTGGAAAGGGCTTTGACCTATGCTTAAGCATAGAACAGGAAGTTCTTTGAGTCATGATTGATTTTAGAATTGATACAATAGAGATACTTGGAATGACAGAACCAGGTCTTGGAACTTCTAATCTCCACCCTGCTCAGGGTAACAGGATTTAGGAAGGGCTGCAGCAAAGGATCAAGATTTAATTATTTGAGAATATGACCTTCAACAGACATGTGCAAAGGGGCAGACCTCTGGGCGGTCCTGGGTTAACTAGAGCCACCATTGGCACAGGGAAGACATGGACAGTGACTGGTAGATGTGAGAACTGAGGGGAGGGAACTTGGATGGTTTCCTTAAAGATAGCGGGGTCTGAGGACTGAAGGGGGTTGGAGAGGTTTTGCTCTGAGAGGTGATGCTCTGAGAAGCTTGCTCTGAAGGAGGCTGGAGGTGGAGGCCCCTGAGACTCTTTCTCCATTTTGGTCACGTGAGTGATAGGGACTGATCTCTTTTCTTTGCCTCAGCTATCTAAGGGCTTGGGCCTTTTGGCCCAGCCTAAACAGAGGGGGTATTTAAGCCCTATTCCCTTCTCTCTCTCTCTCTCTTTCTTTCTCTCTCTCTCTCTCTCTCTCTCTCTCTCTCTCTCTCTCTCTCTCTCTCTCTCTCTCTCTCTCTCTCTCTCTCATACCTTTCTTCCTTCTGTTTGTAATTAAAACTCCATAAAAGGTTGACTGCTGACTTGAGTTTTCATTAAGGAATTACATAGCTGAATTCCTTGGCGACCTTAAATTAATATATATCAGTCTTTTAAAGTGATTTCCTTCTCACAACATATACATGGAGAGAGCAAGGCATCTTTATAGGTGTATTGATATATTGACATACTATATGTAGGGTTTTATAAAGTATTGGTTTATTTTTAAATTAAAGATTAAAATGCTACTACTACTACTACTACTACTACTACTTTTAGGGCATTGTTTATGTGTGTGCATATGGTATGCACACAGAGTACAGCTTTAATCACTTTAAGCTTTTATCCTTTAATAGCTTATAGATAAAGTGGATCTACCTATATCTATCTACTATCAGATTGGATCACATAACAGAAAAGGAAAATGACAAATGTTGGAAGGGTTGTAGAAAATAGGTGCTCTAATAGACTGTTAGTGGAGTTGTGAATGGAGTCAACTCTTCTGGAGAACAATTTGGAATGCTGCTCAAAGGGCTACAAAACTCAGCAATACAAGATCTACATCCCAAAGGGACCAAAGGAAAATAATCTATTTATACAGATGCATATATATATATATATATATATATATATATATATGTATGTATATGCACACACATACACACACACACACACACACACACACACACACACACACACACATATATATATATATATATTAGTTCTTTTATGATGGTAAAGAATTCGAAATCAAGAGGATGTTCATCAACTGAGCAACTGTTGAAGAAGTTATAGTAGATGATTGTAAAGGGAAACTATTGTGACATAAGAAATGATGAACAGGATGGTTTCAGAAAAATCTGAGAAGACTTCTATGAAATGATACAAAGTGAAGTGAGTAGAACAAAAAATTATACACAGTAACAGCAAGATTGTAATGATGTTCAGCCGTTACAGAAAACGATCCTAGACAAGTCTGACGGACTAACAGTGAAAAGTGTTATCAACCACCAGAGAGAGAGACTTCTTCACTTTCTTCCTCTTTTTTTTTTACAACAAGGATAACATGAAAATATGCTTTACATGATCTCACTGTATGACTGGTATCATAATGCTTACCTTCTCAATGAATGGGAGAGTGGTTGGAGGGAGGAGATAATTTGGAACTCATTTTTATTAAATGGATGCTAAAATAAAGTAGGATGACAAAAAAAAGAAAAGAAATGCAATCCAACTCCTCAGTGTAGCTTTTAAGACTCTCCATCATTAGATGGCATGCTGCCTTTCCAGTGTTATTTCATATTATTGTGCCTGACAGCCTCTATGTTCAATTGTATGACTAGCTCTTCCCATACCTTTAATATTCTATATTCTTGTCTCCTTGCTTTTGAACCAGCTCTCTCTGTTCATTGACACTTTTCACAATGTTTGTTCCCAAATAGAATATAAAGCTCTTTCAGGTTAGGGACTGTTTTCTTTGCCTTTTTCTGAAGCACTTTTTATGAAGAACATGAGGGTCCCTTGCACACAGTAGGTGCTACTCATACAAATACAGATTTAAGGATATTTGATGGTATTTATATTCATTGATAAGTATTCAGAGAGACATATAAACCATATATGTAAACACAGGCACAGCTCTGACAATGGATACCCACAATTTAGAAAACAATCTTACAGGATGATAACAGGGACAAAAAGTCCCCTATTAATCATGTCATAGCTTGCCATCCCGATTACAAAGTACATGCTGTCCATTCCTCTGAACATGATGACATGTTATCAAAAGATGATAAATGTACTCTCAAATATGTAAGGCTGAAAATGCCTCCAATATTTCTCCCAGTTCCATAATAACAGCCATCGTGAAATGGATATCCTCTCTGCTGGGTGGTTACCAGCAAAAGGCTCATTTCACACAGACAGAAAGCCGGCCACAATGAAGCTTACACCAAATATGACGATGGATGCTCCATTAAAAATGGGGAAGAAATGATGCTGAGGTAACATCGAGATCCAGCCTGTGCCAGATGTCCTGTTGACTCTATTCCTTTTATTCACCTTCTTATTGGAGGATTTTTAGTGCATGACAATCTCCAGTTAGCATCAGCTCTTGGGAAAGGATTTTTTTTTTGCATTTATTTGTTTAATCTCTTTAAAGCAGCTGAACAGTGTTAGTTCAAGGAAGAACTTGGAATTGGATTTTGAGTCCCAGAGGACACCTCTGTGGCTGTGAGACATAATCTCAAGTCCTAGTGGGTAACAAGCCCATTTGCCTTGAGAGTCTATTAATAAGCTGATGGGAATAAGCAAGATGGTTAAAAGCTACAGAAATCCATTTATTTTATTCTCATGCTTTAAGTGAACTAAAACCTCCTAAAATGCCACTAAATATTAACAGCAACAAGAATGGAATCAATCTAGATGAAGAGGAGGAGAGAGAAAAAAGCATAGGAACAAAGGGAATATCAGATATTCTGTAATGTATGAGGATTTTCACCTAAGGAGGGAAAAGGCAGTGAATCAGAGTATGAGAATCAAGGGCCAGTTGGAGGAGAGGAAGGCCTTGGGGACTCTGGCAAAGAGGGCAAGGATGGTCATTGTAGCAAGAACTCACTGGTGGAACTTCTGTAGTTCCATTATCAACTTTGCTTGGGGCTATTAAACCAGTGGAGCAAAAAATAGACACATTTGGTCCACAAATAACGAAAGCTGGGTGTAGTGAAGGAAAAGATTCAAATGGCACAACAGATGTCTCAGGACTCTCGTTACAAGGTAGATGCACTGAAATGCTCTTTTGGGGGCTCTGAAGGAGGAGAATGGCTTATTGTGCACAAAAATGAGAAAAGTACAAAAATGAAGTTTGAAACACATTCTGGGTTCTTTGTTGGGCCCCAGATGTGCTATTTAGGGTCTATTCAGGGAACTTGATGGAAGCCACATCAACATGGTGCCAAACCAACTATTTGATTCGAGCAGTACTCTGTTCAAGGGAAGATCTGGGTTCAAATCCCATGTTATATAGTAGAGTTTGAAAGATATTCCATGACTCTGTCTCCTGTCAAGTATTCCTCCACTACAATATTGTTGTTATCCCTTCATTTTTGCCTGAGGACCTTAGGTTTGTAAAAGCCAGCCAGGGGTTCCTGTCTTATAAGGAAGCATAAATAGATCACAGTGGGACAGAAATCTAGTCTCAGTATCAGGGTTACTTCAATGCTGATCTATGCTTAAATGTACCTTAGAAGAAAAATAGAAGAAGCTATTGCCATTTATTGAATTAAGGAGGGACACAACTGGATATTGAAATGAAGCATTTACTAGTTGGGTAACCCCATCAAATCTTTTGCCCTCTCTGAACCCTAGTTTTTTCATATGTAAAATAAGAGGGTGGAATGTGATATTTTCCTCAGGGTTCTCCCACCCTTAAATCTTTTATCTACAATGTCCTAGGGTAGTGAAAAGAGTGATGAATTTAGGGTTAAGGCATAGGGTCTTCCTGCGTGATCCTAAATCCATAGTTCTTTTCACTGTACTAGAACTTAGTTTCTCTGGGACTCACTTTAACCCCAGATAGGTCTACTGGAGTGCCCTCCAGGTTTCCCTTTATGTACCTATGCAAGGAATGGGAATTCATTCTGTGACTTACAGCATAGACAAAAGAGCTCTTTTCTGAGTCTGAAGAACTGGAATTCTAATTGTAATCTATGGTTAATGCCTTCATCATCTAGAATAAGACATCTCCCTTCTCAGTCTCTGTTCCCTCAAATGTGTGATCAATGGGTCAGCCTAGCCAACTTACAGTCACCTTCTGGTTCTAGTCCTATCACCCCACTTCAGCAAAATTTTCTTTGTCAAGTACATCAGCAAACATGTTCAACTATTTCTCCCACATTCCATTATTTCTAATTTTTCATCAGAGGTAGTCCATTGTATTGGAGGATTTAAATCTGGAAGGGAACAATACCCATTACTGAGATGAAGATTTTCACTGATAAAACTGCAACCTAAGAAAGGCAAAAGTGACTTGAAGCCATCCAGGTGGTAAAGAGCAAAGCCAGGATTTTAATGCAGAGCCTCTGTCTCCTGTCAAGTATTCCTCCACTACAATATTCTTGTTGTTATTCCTTCATTTTGCCTGAAGACCTTAGGTTTGTAAAAGCCAGCCAGGGGTCCCTGTCTTATAAGGAAGCATAAATTGATCACAGTGGGGCAGAAATCTAGTCTTAGTATCAGGGTTACTTCAATGCTGATCTATGCTTTGATTAACTTTTGTAATAATTAAAGGGAATTGTAGAGAATTGAAGAGGATCAGAAGAAGTATAGGGGATAAGGAAGGTTACATTATTACACACAAAGCAATCAAAGGAGAAATGTACCCACATGTTTCCTTTGCAGGAAATTGGGAAATAAGGTTCAAGACTGTTATTTAGAGGCACACTTTCCTGCTTATTTTGATTCCTAACTGATTGTTTTGCCCTGGACCCTTTGGTGCTTATGTATATTCTTACTTCCCTCCAGCACAAATTTAGACTTTTCCATCAGAACCAATATGTGCAATCTTTCTTTTTCTCTGCCCTTTGAATGTCTTAGATTTTGTCTGACCAGTTGGTTATAGACCCCTGACATTTAAAGCAGCAAAGGAGGATTCAGGGATTAAACTCAGAAAAGAGGGTTCAAATATGAACGATGGGGCTAATAATACTATAAGTAGTGGGGAAGAGATATGAGAGAGAGAGCAGAGACAGAGAAAGAACAGAAAAGCATGCTAGGGACTAATCCTATGATTTCATTACAAAAGAGAGGTCTAGGACATCCTATTACCAATCCAGTTCACTACCTTTTCTAATGGAGTTGGATAAGCAAAGTGCATTACAAATCTTCAAAGTGCCATAAATGTTTATTATCATTGTTTGAGAGTGATTAACCCTCTAATATATACCCACTGCTTGCCATTTTGACTATCTCCTCTATACTTGTCTTATTTCTAGCTCTACCGATACTTATGGTTTTATTTGGAGAAAACCACCAAAGCATGTGGATATTTAGAAACATATAGATAATAGTCTGAGAATTTTTTACTTTTTAATTTTGATATCCATTACAGATTAAGAGTTTACATGTACACACACACACACACACAAATAAGTGGGGTAGTAGGAATAGGATTTTTTTTTTTAAATCAATCTAAAAAATGTTAGACTTGAATTTTTCTGTGTTTGTATGTCAATGAGTGAGAAGTAGATTTATTTATCTATTCTGTCAGCTTATTCTAATCACAAGTATTGCTTGCTTTCTCTTCTGTCTTTCACTTGATTTCCTGTGGTAATCAACAGGATATTTCATGACAGCAAAGAACTTCTTTCAGTTTAATTGTTAGGCTTGCAGAAATATCTTGTTTTAATGGTTGACTGATAGCACAGTTCATTAACTGAATAATGCTGGATGGAACCATGCTAAGGAGCTGATGTTCATTGATGGCTTATCCTCTACCTTTTCTGAAGACATTCAACTCAACTATTCCTAAAAAGTCCATGGAGTCAGGGACAGACAAGTTACTTGAATCAGGCCATTTGGATCTCTTCCCTGATATCACACAATGTGACTTTTGGAAAATCTGGCAACTTCACATTCAGAGAAATTCTTTTAAAAATACCAGAAATGTAACTAGCCCTTCTGCACCTGGGAGAAACAGCAAAAGCATCTGCCAATTCAATTGGTGGTAAGGGAAAGGAGAGTGGATGGCTAGATATAAAGTCAATTCATGCTAAAAAGAAGTCCCAGAAAGCTGGTCAGTCAGACCTTTCAATAGTTCTCAGGCCCTATTATGTTGTTGTCCTCCTACCTCAAATATAGGGGATGTAGCAACAGAGACATTGATGTCTCATGGGGTAGAGGACTATGTACTTGACTTGGAATCAGTAGAGACTTAGATTCAAATCCTCCCTCTAACACACAAATAGTGTGAGCTTCCTGGAGTCTTGGTATCCTCAGAAATGTTCATAATTACTGTAGAGCATGCTTCTGAATGTCATTGGAAAGAAAAAATGATTTAACTTCTACATGGCTACATAAATGCCAGCTCATTATTATAATGATTTATGTTGTACATTTGCTTTCATAAATAACAGATTAAATGCAAAATATATACTACATTTATAGATTCAGGTCTCTTCCCTGTGAGTGTTTTGTGAGAGTCTGGGCATCTGATAAAATCAAGAAGAGAAGGGGGAAATAGGGGGAGAAAGGGGGAAATAAAGAGGGAGAGAGATTTATATTTAGAATTGATAGATGTGTGAAACTATGACTTCATACTGCATATATCATAGTATATATTGGATGTTATCGTTTTTATTTCTAGTCTTACTAATCACACTGCCTTCATTTTTTACTAGAAGAGTCGAGCTTTTTCATTATTCCCTATAACTCTCTTATCTCATAGTCACAAGCAATAGAGCACATTCTTATTTCTGGATGCAAAAGGCTAAGGAACTATACAGGGTGATGGCATTCCATCTCAGTAGACCAAGTGACACTACCACCACGAATCTCAAGGAAGCTCTTCCTGGCATATTTGGGTGCATCATATCCTGTCAGGGTGAAGCAGATTGATGGACCACATCATACAGGTATAGCATGGTTGTCAAGGTGATCCCCTAGACAGCTGGATCCTTGGAAAATTTGCTTGTCAAGTCAGCTGGCTTTTCCTACGTGAAAATAGTAGCTGCATGTCTAAACCAGCCTTCGGTAGAATCCCTGTTGTAAAGCTAAATACTGGCCCAGAGAGAAGACTCATCTAGCCCAGTGTAGTATTTCTAAACTCTTTTCCTTTGCTTATTGTTATTTTATGTTATATTTTATATTTGTATATGTATATATAAAATATATTGTGTATATATTTTATGTTATAGTAAGGCTGAAGGTATAGAAATTAAATAAGCTGAGTAAGAAAACAATCATTTATCAATGAAAAATAGCAATGGAAATGATTATTTTTGTCCTCATGAATCTCCACCCATTTGGTTATAGGTTAACTTATATGGGCTAAAGATCAGATTTGTACCCTAAACTGCTTCAGTTAGAAAAGACAAAACCCACAGAGTTTTAGAAG
Source organism: Monodelphis domestica (assembly GCF_027887165.1). Taxonomy (NCBI): domain Eukaryota; kingdom Metazoa; phylum Chordata; class Mammalia; order Didelphimorphia; family Didelphidae; genus Monodelphis; species Monodelphis domestica. Next base: position 294,313,534 of record NC_077231.1, read on the forward strand.
GAAAGGGACCTTGACTGCCATGTAATTCACCCATTGCCTCCAAATCATTACTTCCATAATATGCCCCATTAATGCTCAGGTAGCCAGGCTCTTGCAGAGACCTGTTACCTGAAGGATCAAATTAAAAATCTCCTGATTTACTTTCAAAACCCTTCGCAATCTGGTGCCTTCCTGTCGGGTTATATCTTACATGATTCCTCTCCAAATACTCTACAATCCGGTGACATACTGGCCTTCATGCTGTTCTCTCCATAGTTAAAAAACAAACAAACAAAATCTCTTACCTTATGTTTAGAGCCTATAGTAGGTATTGGTTCCAAAGTAGAAGAACTGGATTTGAACCCAGGACATCCCATCTCTAGGGATTGCTTTCTACCCATTGCTGCTCCCTCTCCATATTTTTTCACCTGCTGTCTTTCAGTACTGCAATGCTCTCCCTCCTCACCTCTGCCTCTTATTTTCCCTGCCTTCCTTCAAGATGTACCTTCTGGAGGAGACCTTTCTGGTCCTTCCTCCTCTCAACCTTTAGGCCAATTACATTCCTTTGCCTAGAACTTATCTTCTTTGTTCACTTTTTGCATGCTGTCTCTGCCTTTAGAATGTAAGCTCCTTGAGGGAAGGGAGTATAGTTTTTTTCCTTTTCTCTGAATTTCCAAAACTTAGTGCCTAGCACCTATTGAGTGTTTAATAAATCACTATTGATGATGCATGTGGAAATGTTTTCCATGACTTCACATGTATAATCGACATAAATTGTTAGTTTTTCAAGGAGTAGAGGAGAAGGGACAAGAAGGGAGAGAATTAAAAATTCAGAATTGTTAAAAAGAATGTTAAATATTTTTAAAATGTGTTTAAATATTTAATAAAATAAATTATACATTTATATATCCAGAAGAGGAAAAAAATGCTTGTTGATGGACTCTAATGAAGGACTTATCCCCTTTCATTTGAATAGACCACCAACATGCCTATCCCACTTACTCCACACTCCCAGTGCCAAGACTAGCCATATACTATAATATTAGAATTATTTAATAAACACACATATCCATAAATAGTTCATCCAGTTCTATGAATTCATTTTTATAATTAAACATGCATTGTATATACACTCCCATCATGATTGCACATTTATGCATATTTTATTTGATTTACTTTTTTGCATATTTTAAAGTTAATTTACTATTAAAAAAAGAATTCATATTGCTCACTCAGAAGGGAAAATTAATATAACTTACTAAAAGTCAATAAATTAAAAAATAAGAACACAGCAACTTTGAGTTTATCCTACGTGTAGAGTAAGGCTCTCGTCAATGCCTTTCCTCAGAAATTAAGGGGGTCTACTTTTATTCCTAGGCAAATTTTTTGGGAGGTGGGTAAAATAAAATGACCAGGTATCAACAATTATCATCTGCTTCTGCCCTAACTTATCCCCTTCTCTCCTCCTGACAGGGCTATTTAAATGGTCTTTGTGGGTAGTAGACATGGGACTTGAAAGAAGGCTGGGGCAGTGGTCCAGCAAGTGGGGAGACAACTTACATCGGACGGAATGAAGATCCCTCTCCCACATATGCTGCCATGATACCTCGTGCCCAGAAGAGCGTGGAGGACACAACTGACTATATTTGGAGGTAGCATGATAATGATGGAAGGAGCACCTAATGTGAGGCAGAAGTCCTGAGGCTGAAATTCAGCTCTGATGCTAGTTAGGCAAGTCATTTCTCCTCTTTGGACCTCCACTGCACTTTCTGTAAAATCAGAGGATTCAATGAAATAACCCTGAGGGTTCTGTCAGCTGCAAATCTCTCCCCCCATCACTGAATTCAGGTAAGGAGTTCTCCTCCTTCTGACCGTGGAGTGAGCAGGCAGAGCCCAGAAGGATTTTATCATCTGGGATAGCTGCCTACAGAGGAGAGCACAACTGCTCTAAAATAGGCCGTCCTTTGGAAAGATCAGAAATTGTGATACAAGAAGAAAAAAACAACCCAATACTTTTCATTCTGGAAACATATCAAGTGAGAAAGTCTATGATCCAAGTTTATAAAAATCATGAAAAGTGGTAGACAGGGGGAAGAGAGACATTCACAAAGTCCCAGAATACTTGTGAACAGTGAGCACCCCTGAAAACCTGAAGGAGGATAATTATAGGCAAACTAAAATCTGATGTGTACACAGAACACATTAGACTTGGGAAACTCATTAGCCCATTAGGTGGCTAAGATTGGAAATATAAATAATTTTATGGGGCTTAGATACACAGCTAGAATGAAGATTTATGATGAGTTTTTAGGAGAAGATAGGTATGTTCTGAGTTTGTTTTTCAGGTATGGAGTTGATGTCGAGGAGCACAACAATGTGCCTTCTCATGCCTTGGATCCACTTTCAGATGGCTATGGTCTATGCAGTCATTTTTTAAAATGGTTTATGAACTGGAAATTAAAGATAGAATATTAAAATGTGGCTCTTTACCTCTCCCCTGCCTTCCTTTCTTCTCCCAACATACATACAAAAAAAGGCACAATAATAATGCCTAATAGAAATGAGAATGGCGTTCAGAAATTTAAGTAAAATATGAACAACACATATTCACTGAGCAATCTCTAAATGTCAATGTGATAGATTAGGAGGATATAAAGATAAAGAAAAATAACTTGGAATTACATAGTCACTTAATTTGAAAAAAATATATATATATATTTCTCTCATCCATTCTCCTTTGCATTTTCCAACATCCTTGAAGGAGGCACTAAAATTATTTTTATGACCATTTTATAGATGAGGAAATTGAAGATCAAGGAAGGAAAGAGATTTGCATCTTGTCACATAATGAATGTTTCAAAGATAAGCTGTGATATAGGTCTTCTTGACTTCAGTTCTAGAATTCATTCAGTATGCCAGGCTTCCTTTTTTTTTTTTGTAGACCAGTCAATGAATATGAACCATTGTAGTGGAGATGCCACAGGCATATAATTAACCAATACAAACTTGAGTGGGATGAGTCCAAAGGGAAGGACAGAGGGATGTAAAGGATAAAGGGTCAGCCTTAAAGTCAGAAAGTTTAGGATTATTCCAATTTTACCTTATGGACCTGGGCAATCTCAGGAGCCTAGGCAACACTTGGAGACACTAAGAACATCTGACTACCATCTTTGTGAGAAAACATTCCCTGAGCTTGAAGTTCTTGATCTGGATGACTTTACTAGGTCAGCCCATAAAAAAAATAAAAAAAAAAAATATAAAAAATGCTCTGCCTTCCTTTCCCCACCAAAAGGTATTAAAATAACCTGAGAATTCAGGAGATGCTGCTTCTAAGGGCAAATGTGGTGTATACCCAGAATGGCTTCATGGAGAAGTTGGGATGCACTATTTGGAGAATTTTGGCATGCAAATGATAGGAAGTAGAGAGTTAAGGGGAATAAAGAACAAATTTCAGGTACAGATAAGAGTGTAACTAAAATCCTGGAGAATGGAGAAGGAAGGTTAAATTCAGGGACAGGATCAAAGCCAGGCATGAGAGAGATTAATCTCCATTTAGGGTCAGTTTGAGAAGAAAAATGGTATGTGGTGAAAAGTAACCAATGGGGATTTTGTAATAGAAAGGGGAGGGGGTGGCAAGGAGACCCTCAACCATATTACTTATTTTAGAAGTAGAAAGGGAGCAATTTCTTTATTTAAAAAAGATTTTTTAAATTATAAGCATAAGAGTAGAAATTAAATTATTGATACTTGACTTAACGTGTGGAGTAGGGGAAGAGTCAATCCCAAATATTTATTAGTTTGAGAAGGGAGGGAATAGGACCTACCAGAGGATTCAGAAAAAGACTTCCTCTAGAAAAGAAGCACATGAACTGAGCCTGGAGGGCATTCTAAGAGGTAGATATAAGGAAAGAGCTTGTAAGAATGGCATGGAGGTGAGGGGTAGCTGATAGTTTGAGAGATAATGAGAAGGCCAGCATTGGTAGAATATTAGGTGAAAAAGTCTGGAAAGAAAGGCTGGATCCAGATTGTTAAAGATCTGTCTGTATTTTCCCTGCCTGCATTCCTTCATTTCTATTTCCTTTTGAGTCCTAGTCATTAGCCAGGTTAGGGCATATATTTCTTAATCAATTAATCAATTTTTCAATCAATCAATCAATCCATTCATTCATTCATTCATTCAGAAGAGGCCGATACTCTCCTGTCCAATGAATAATTATCATATTAGACAGCATACATTATATGATTTTATAAGCTCATTTGAGAAACAATAAGTCATTATTTTTTTTTCTGACCCTGATATGATTAACAACATATACACAGACCTAGATTCTCACAAAATATGGCTTTGGAGGATAGGTGGAATTTTGACATGCAAATGCCAAGAGGCAGGATTTGAGGAGTGTGGGGGGATGAAATGAAAATTTTGTTCATTTTTTGTACTGCAAATTTTTAATTAGCAAGCACTTATTTCCTCTTCTTCTGACCTGCCCTAACCCATTAGGAAAAGAGAAGGAGGGGAGAAATATTTATAGAACACTTGCTATGTGTCAGGTCCTGTGCTAAATGATTTACTCACCTCTACTGACCTTCACAAACACCCTGGAAAGTTTGTGCTATTAATAACCCAATTTTACAGCTAAGGAACTGGGGCAGGTAAAAGTTAAGAGACTTGCCCAGGACCACACAGTTAGGGTCAGAGGTCAGATTTTGAACTTGAATCTTTCTGAGTTCACACTCAAAGTTCTATCCACTGTGTTATCTAGTAGTTTAGGGTGACAACAAACAAAAGCTCTGAAAGGAAGGAGAAATTCCACTTATTTATTTTTTAAGTACACCTAGGCTTCAGTTCTAAGCAAAAACTAGATTGTTAAAAGGTGAGCTAGAGAATAATCTACTCTCTTTTTCTTGTTTAATTCTAGTCCAAGTTCATTGTCTGATTACAGTCTCTGTCCAAAATCTATGTACATGAGCTGTTTGTACTATTTATCCAACAATATGGCATAGTTTGGTAAATTGGAATTTTTTTCTCCTCTCCCTCCCTGGTTTATTTATTTAAAATGAATTCTTGCTAAAATTTTATTGTATTTATTAATTTATTTTTAGTAATTATGGATGATGAGATTCTTTATTGTTTAAGGAATTGATTTCATCCACAAGAAAAGAACATTTGGAAGAGCTCACCATCCTTTAATTTCATATTTGTGGCACGTATGTATCTTCATGTATCTTGCTTGATTTTTTTTTAACCGTTACCTTCCATTTTAGAATCAATACTGGGTATTGGTTCTAAGGTAGAAGAGCTTAGGTAAGGGATAGGCAATGGGGGTTAAGTGACTTACCCAGGGTCACACAGCTAGTAAGTGTCTGGGGCCAGATTTGAACCCAGGACCTCCCATTTCTGGACCTGACTCTCAATCCACTGAGCCATTTAGTTGCCCCCTATCTTGCTTGATTTTAATTAACAGAGGATTGAACAAAGTTCCTGGAAAATCTTGCATGATTTTGATATAAACCTAAAAGATATTGTTGGAGGACAGCCTTTGAAAAACTGTTTTGCTCTACAGAATTTTTAAAAAAGTCAACCAACATAAATATGATGAAATTCTCTATTCCCTATATATTTCAGGAGGTCATCACTATAAAGACGTGGTTTGCTGTAGAATATCATCTATGAAATCATGCTTGATTCATTCTGATACATTTATAAAGGATACCAAGGACAGGCCAAATTGTTTTCATGAAAAGTTTTATATTGATAGGAAAGTGGGCAAATGGATAGTTATTGTTGATGTTCTTGTCACCTTTTTCTTTTTGGTGATCAAGTCTGAATTCTTCTCCAATGTCCTTGGTATCACCCACCATTTCATATATTTGAGAATCACCCCTTCCATGCCTTCAAAAACATGTCACCTTCCATTTGGACATCCTCTGTATACTCTTATGTTCTTCCCATTTTCGTTTCTCTCCATGTCACTTCCAGTACTTTACACAGCACATCTCACCTAAGAGTTCATCCAGGATGGCTCTACCTTCCTTGAGGGTGAAGAGTTTGTTACAAAACTTTTTACAGATCTTTTCCATTTTCCTGTTGTTTACTGTCCTTCCAGTTTCTCCTTACATGCTCTTGGGATGACTTCTTTTGGTCAGATCTTTTGCCATGTTCTCTTCAAAAATTGTTTTGGGAACAACAATATGTAACTGAATGTTGTAGGATTATAAAGATAAACAAGGGTGGCCATGGAGTAGAACTGAGAGAAGTGTGCCTCCCTCCCTTCTTTATGAAGGTTGGGAACTAGAGATATGCAATAGTGCATCTTCTGTTAGGCTCCGTTGACCCGTTGGCTGGTTTAAGAACTATTTCTTTTTTCCCCCTGCCTTTCTTATTCTTTGAATAGACTTCTTCCTAAGGGTGAGTCTGACATCTTAAGAGCTGAGATTGTGAGGCACAAGGCTGAGGGAAAAGGAATGTACCTGGGGATGGACAAGGCAGCATGGGCATAGAGATGAAGACTTCCTAGGGAACAAAAGAGACTCCAGAAGAGCTTTAGCCCAGAAATTCCATTGAAAATGTCTATATAATGTATAAAACACTTTGAAGTGTATCACCAAAATACATACAAGAATAATATGGGAAAAAAAACTATAACATATTCCTTACATGAATAAAAACAACTGGAAAAATGTTCATTGCTCATGGACAGATTGAGTCAATAAACCAAAAGTGACAATATTATTTAACTTATTTCATTTATCTGGGGAGAATTTTATTTTTACGATTCTCTGTTTCATGAATATTGCCACAGAAGTCCATCTCTATTGCTGCTAATCAATCGTCAGATAAGGTTTATCTTTAACAGGCTCTCCAAAATTTATTATTCTTCAAGGAATTTTTTCTCCTTTTTTCTTTGCCCTCCTGTAAACAAGTCATGTCTAGTTTAATGGGCTTCTTTAAAATCACTTTGCTTATACTTCAATATTTAATAATGGTTAAGAAGTAACCATGAGGAATGCTGACTTCCATTTGCAATCCTATGGGTCCTTTCAGAGACCAAGTCTAATAAAAGAAAAATCTACATGGGGATAAGCAATAAGACAAGGGCGCTCCCAACACCTGCACTAGGGACACATGTGGTATAGCCTTACATGCTCACATTTGTTGCCCAGGCAATCCTCTGGAAGAATGGGGCAAAGGAGAGTCAGTGGATGGGCCATTTCTCAGAATCCTGGGAATGGCATGCAAATGCACCATTTAAAGACTGGGGGAGGTAATGCATCAGTGGTGAAGAGAACCAGATCTCCTCTTAATTGAGGTCAAATCATGCATTAATTATGCATAGTTTTGCCACCCTGTAGAATTACCTCTTTTCTTCTGAAGACAAGTTGACAATAACTCTAAGAGCTCCTATGGAAAGCACATTGTTTTTGAAGGGGAACAAGATAAGACTGTCAAAATTATGGTTTCTATCTTCTTGGATTCTAAAGTCTCATAAAAGACATATAAATACCTCAGGCTATGCCAGGTTTTCCGCCAACTTCATGAATTGCAGATAGTCGAGGATGATTAAAAAAAATATTGACTAAAAGAGAACGTGTGTACATTCTTTTTTCCAAGTATACAAAGGAATTGTGATTTTAACATTGTAGAGTATTTCCATGTGGGAATTTCATCCTTCAATGAAGATTGCAGCTCAGAGCTTTGTCAGTGTTTCCAAAGGAATTACTTGATGCGCATAACTTCCTCAAATTCACACAGAAATCAAGACAGGATTTGAACCCAGGACTCTGTTACTCTGAGTTCTGCTCTCTATACACTTTGCCATTCTGTTCAATTTTAGAAATAGTAGTGAATAAACAGAAGCCAATTCCCATTCCATGCCCGTTAAGAACAGAATTGGGGTTAGAATTAAGCTGGTTATATTTTCAGGAGTCATTCTGTTAAAGGGGGTGAGAAAAAGGTTTACTGCTAATTTCCTAGGTACTAGGGTTGTGGGGGAGAGGTGAACAAAAATAAAAGCAAACAACCCTTGCACCCCCATCAACTAGAAGTCACAGGTTCTGAGTTTGAATGCTAGTTCCACATGCTGCATATGTGATCTTAGAAAGATATTTATCTTCCTTTGCCCACAGTAGATAGAGGGGATGGTCTCCAATTTTTATGTTCAATTCTAATTCTATGATCCTATGAGAATAATAGTTAGCATTAAAAATGCCACTCTTTTTGTTAGCAAAACAATGTACAAATATCTCATTTTATCCTCACAACAATCCTGGAAGGGGGGTTGCTACTTATGATCCTCATTTTGTATTTGTGGAAACTGAGGCAGGTAGAGGTTAAGCAGCTTGCCGAGCTAGTTAAGAATCTGAGGCCAAATTTGAACCCGGGTCTTCCTGACACAAGGTCTATTATTCTAACCACTGTAACACCATGTCATCTTGGGGAAAGTGATAGCTTGGAAAAATGAGTAGCCCCCAAGTATTTTCCTCCTAACTACATACTTTCTACATCTTTCTTAGCTCATTTCTGCCCAACATTTAGGATGATTTGCAGACATTCAAGATCCCAAGTTGAAAAGTAAAAGTCTGGAAGGTTTACTCCTAACTACACTGGACTCTTATCTTCCTCTGAGGATTACTTAAACCCTGTATAAGACACAACTGAGGAGTCCAATAAAATCCTTTTTAATCTTCCCTTTGAGTTTCTCCACCTCTCCTTCACCTCCCAATACGAGAAGGCAACATGGTTCCCCTAAGATTAAATGCATCATCAATGAATGAGACATAGATGTGGGGACAGAGCTAATGTGCAAATTTGTTCCTTTTGGATAAGCATATTTATTATAAGTGAATCCATATTTATAATATCGATGTATTATTATATTGTTACATATTATGTTGTTACATATTATGTTATACATTGACATATAAAATATTGTTATATATAAAATGTACTATGTTACATTATGTTATATATTTGTTATATATTATGGTTTATATAAAAATAACTTATATAATAAAAATGATTATAAAATGCATAAATCTTCTGCAGGCTTCTCTGTCCCTTAAAGTATTCCTTGACCTCCCCTACTCTTGGGGCAGCTGAGACCTACAGATTCTAGCATTGAGACAGGAAACTTAGACTCACAGATTCAAAGTTGTGAGATTTTAACCTTCTTTGAGTTTTACTGATTTAATCAAATGTCTGTATCTTTAGGATATCAGTTGTTGTTCAGTGGTTTCAATTTTGTCTGAACCTTCATGACTCCATTTGGGGTTTTCTTGGCAAAGATACTGAAGATGTTTGCAAATTCTTTTTTCATTTCGTTTTACATACGGTGAAAGAGGGTTAAGTGACTTAACCAAAGTCACACACCTAGTGAGGATCATCCAGATTTGAATTCAGGCCTTTCTGACTCCAGGTTGTCACTCTATCCATTAAGCCAATTAGATGCCTTAGGATATCAGCAGTGTTTGAGAATGGTTATTGGATAATAAAATAAGTCTTTGGATAGAAGGAACCTTTCAAAACACAGGCTAGAATCTGGAAAAATGTTGAAGTGAATGAACATATAAATTCAAACTCAGTCTTAGAGTGTCAAAAAATACTTCAGACTATCTGGCATCCTGCAAGAGACAAATTAATCAAAATGGTACACTTTTGAATCAGATGCCCTCAATTTGTACTAGATGATTAATTGTACTTGATGACCCCTAACCTTCCAATTCTTAAATTCCTTAATTCAATGAAAAGCATCTACCAAGAAAGTTATCCTATGAATGTCAACAGTGGCACCAACAATTACTCCAACACTCAATTTTACCAGTTAAACTAGTCATTATTTCAGCATTGCTAGTCTTAAATATCCATCAGTAGAAAGTGAAGCCCTGTCTCTCTCTCTCCCCCCTTCTCTCTCTGTCTCTGTCTCCCCCTGTCTCCCTCTCTCTCTCTCTGTCTCTCCCCCTGTCTGTCTCTGTCTCACTCCATCTCCCTCTCTCTGTCTCCATCTCTCTGTCTCTCCCCCTCTCTCTTTGTCTCCCTCTCTGTCTTACTCTCTCTCTTGTTCTCTCTCTCTGTCTCTGTCTTTCTTTATCAATCTATCTATTATTGATCTTTATCTCTTTGTTTCTATACATATATATATGTATATATGTATATATATGTATATGTATATATATATATATATATATATAAACTGACTATATATATTATATTTGTAGTTATTTGAATTCAGGTCTTCCTGACCCCTAAAATTTTTGAAACTATTTGAATTTTATATTTAATTTCAATATTTGTGTTAAGTACAAGTGTGGGAAAACTACAAGTGAACAAGAGAGAGAAAGGATCTTTGCTGGATATAAGGATGGGATGATCCATATCTTAGATTTAAAGAAGATAATTCACCCATCATAGTCCCCATTTCAGAATTGAATGGCATTTGGACAAGAGAGGAACATGAAGATGAAATTCTGGCCAGAACTTCAGAATTACTGCACTGTTTTAAAAAATCCATGATGAGATGATCATAGAAATAAAGAAGGAAGTCTTACTTGGTTTAGGGAATATTGTACTTCTTTCTGGTCTAAGAAACAGAAAGGAAGGCTGGGGAAGGGCCACATGTTCTAGTCAAAATTTCAGAGTAGAAGAACATAGCTATTGGTATGATTCCACTTCTCTCGTCTCCAGAAGACCTACCATTTCCTATACTTCAATGATGATAATGATTATAAGAAGAAGAGTTAATATTTTTAACCTGGAGGTTTGCAAAATGTTTATATATTATAAAATATTATATATATATATATATATATATGTCATCTCATTTGAAACAATTACCTTACATTGTCTTATTGTCCTTCTGGACAGAGTAATCCAATAATATTCCTTAATTCAGAAATGAAACAATTTCTCAAAAGCTACTTAATTCTTACTACTATCAGAATTTTCTTCCTTTTTAATCTACAACTCATTTTTTACTTTTTTCCTTATTTAAAATAAAGACCGTTCCAAAGGATATAAAGATCTTTATTATTTTTTTAAAGTCTCATTTTGTATATCTTATTTTTCTATTATTTCATACTATTTAAAATATTACAACCCATATATCATACTACCTGCCTTCTTGGGGTGAGGGAAAGAGAGGAGAAATAAAAAGAATGAGACATGACTTTTTTGGATATAGCTAGTGTGAGAATGTTTCTCTTGGATATGTATATATTTATCACAAATCATATCCATTATATTATTGTTATGTTACATATTATATATAAAAAAGAAGAAACCCTATCTAAAATGATCAGTTCCTTTCTTCTTTATGAACAACAATCATTTACTCTTTTTTTCTTAATCAGTTTTAACTTGAGAGGGGTTGTGGGTATGTAGAATCAAGAATACTGATCTACTACAAATAAAACTTTTCTTCTCTTCCCTTGCTGTGTGGCTCTGGATATATCATTTCAATTTCTATTTACTTATCAGTGAAATGAAAATATTGGATTGTATTTTCTGTAAGGCTTTGGTTAGCTGACATTCCTGGAGACTTTCCTTGGCCATTGTGCCTGAGGGTTACTTAGGTCCAGTCCTTGCTATGAGGAGCTCAGAATCCAAGACCGAAAACCTCAGAATTCTCAACAATATGTCTAAAAAGCAATATTATATAGTGGATTTTTTAAAAATGAGTCTCTAAGGGAGCTAGGTGACTCAATGGATAGAGAGCCAGACCTAGAGGAGGTCCTGAGTTCAAATGTGACTTCAGATACTTCCTAGATATGTAACTCTGGGCAAGTTACTCTATCCCAATTGTCTAGCCTTTATCACTCTTGGAACCAATACATATTATTGAATCTAAGACAGAAGTAAAGGTTTTTAATAAATATATGAATAAAAGGGGTAAATTGGGACAGCGGACCTTTGAAGTCTCTTGCACCTAGATCTAGGAAGCTTTGAACTTTCTTTCCTTCCCTAACTCCCTAAAACAAAGGTGTCAATCAAAAAGAAACTTCTTGCCTGGCTGCATAGTAACTTACAAAACAACAAATTAAACATTATCTATGTTGTCTTGTATTTTAATTTATTTTGTTTTGCTTGTTAATAAGCCTGGATTTTGAAACCTCTGCCTGGAAATACTTCACAGTCCAGAATTCATTCATTCTTCTTATCCTTTCCCCTCAAAATGTAATACCCTTTATCCAGATGATCTTTATGGTAAGGAGGAATGAAATCAGATTAAAATGAATTGCAACTAAATATGAATATCAGATGTCCCCTGCCTGACTCAGTCAGAGGTATTTCTATTTTAAAAGCAGGAACTAATCAACACATAGGAATTTCAGAAAGAGGGAGGAGAGAGAGAAGAGAGAGAGAGAGAGACAGACAGACAGACAGACAGACAGACAGACAGACAGACAGACAGAAAGGAGAGAGGGAGAGAGAGAGGGAGGGAGGGAGAGAGAGAGAAAGAGACAGACAGAAAAGGAGAGGGGGAGGGAGGGAGGGAGGGAGGGAGGGAAGAATGGAGGTGGGGGAGAGAAAGAGAGAGAGAGAGAGAGAGCAAACGAGTATGTGGTTGTGAATGGGTGTGCAAAAGGGGGTCAAGCATGAAGACTATTTTGTAGGGAAGGAGTGTTTTACTGTTATTCTTCAAATTACATATTTCATATATACTTGCCACTTTTTTGGAAGAATGGAGGCAACTAATCTATTGAAGAACTTTTACTTATCTTCATTGTAAACCAAGTCTAACTTGCTATAAGACAAATACAGTCCTAAGAACTCAGTATTGACGTTGCTCCAAACCCCAAATCTTTTCAAATCTGTAAACTGGGAGAAACATCTTCCAAGAGACCTAGTCCTATGCCAGCATCTGACCGAATTATTGAGGAATCTTGAGAAAAGACTCAAAATGACTCACCAAAAAAAGTGGGAAGAATATTACATTTGGATAAAAAGAGACTGATTTTGAATCCTGATTCAATTAACTTCTGGCTGGGTGCCCTTGAGCCTCAATTTGCTTATCTGTAAAATGACCTCTAATTCTAAATCCTATGAAATTCTGAGTCTAAGATTTAGCTCTTGTGATCCCCTTTCCCTTTGTAGTTGGGGTGTTCCCACCCTTTTCCTTTAGATAACAGTATTAGGTCTTGACCTAAGAAGGTATCCATAGTCTCAGATATCTATTTCCCCATAGGCCAATCCCTAGAGTATTTTAATCTTACCCTTAGAACCCATCTTGGCTAAGGGCATTTCTGATCTGATATCCCAATCTTTGAACTACCAAACTCCTTACCAAGACTCTAATGAAAGTCTCTTCATACATGGTTAGTCTTTTGTTCTTGAAATCTTCATCTATTTGGAACTTTAAAAATTAGACTGAAAGCTCCAAGCTCCATATCATTCTCGCTCACATTCCCAGTTATTTTCTAAATAGCAGATAATATTTTTTTAAGCTGCAGAAGGATACTCTTTGTGTGTGTGTGTGTGAAGGAGAATTCATCATGGATAACAGAACTCTAGTCTTAGAGTTACAAGGGATGGACATTAGATTCCACGTAATCCTTTCCCTCAATCTTCATATGATAATAGTGATACCCAAAAAGAACTCTTTGTAGTCTGTATTATGTATTGCCCAAGGGACAGATTCAAGACCAGGATAGTGTGTGTGTGTGTGTGTGTGTGTGTGTGTGTGTGTGTGTGTGTGTGTGTGTGTGTGTAAGGGGGTGATGACCCTGACTTGCATTCTAGCAAAATGTCTGCCAATTCCCAAGTGGGCACTGCCACCCTTCTTTCTTTATTCTTCCAAAGAAACCTATTACTCTACCTACAAAATGGAAAAATATATTTTTCCTTTGAGACCAAGCCTTATAAACTGTGTCTTAAGTATATCTCAATATTATAGGCTGTGACAAAGCAGGAGTAACTGAAAAAACAAAAAACAAAATAACACTGGAGTTTGAGGGAGCACTGTGGGGCCATTAAAAATGGGAAAGTACAAAGCTAGCATCCTCCCACTTGTGAACAAAACAATTTGTCAGGATTTTTTTTTTTTTGCAAAGAACATAATGACTTCTACAATTAGCAACTTGATTTAAAGTATTTACTATTTGTGGTCATGTTCTGTTTTAGTGTAGGCCCTGATTTATCAATGTGGGGCACCAAAACTGACCAGAAATGCCTCTCTAACTTAAAAGACCTATGGAATTATTTGGGGAACTTGAGTGACGTCTAGGGTCATATAATTAATATCTGTGAATTATGCTCTTCCTAACTCCAAAGCTTGCTTCCTAACTTCTATTCCAGTCATGTCTCCATATTTTTTCCCTCTTACTAAGCATATTTCTTTGGTGAAAATATCCTTTATAGCAAAAGGGTAATCTGTCCCAGGCAAGAAATTGTCACCAGAAACAATGAGAAACTTCCTTAATATTTTTTTTTCCATTTGTACATACTTTTGCAACACAGCTGCAACATACCTTCTGCTATACAACCAGAAGGACAATATTAGGATAACATAATTCCCCAACTTTCAGACAGTGTCATAATACTTAAAATATAGGGTCAGGGAAGTCCTATTGGGTTCACCTGGTGCTCGTGAGGCTTTTCTTTGCAAGACTTGTCCCAAGTGGCAATTTAAAGCCTATTAGTTCAGCTCAAAGACTCTGTGAGAAGAGTAATTGGCATCAATAACACTTACCTATGTATGACATAGAGACTGTGTAACCATACTTAGTTAAGAATCAGGATAAAGTTATTTTAAACAAAGGAGTGAGTGGGATTTATGAGACAAAGGCTGATCCGAATGAGAAAAATCTCCTCCATAAAATAAGAATGGAAAGTGTGATAAGAGAGAGTTTATCAGGAGATCAAATTGTATTCCAGTCACTATAAAGAATTAAATGCTGCCCACAAACTGCAACCAAATCCTAGGATGTACAGAATGCTTAACTTTTCATCAATGGCTCAGGATACTGGATTCAAGCCCTTTATAAGCACTGAATCCCTCCAAAGTCAAGATCCCTTTCAAATATGAACAATTCACAGTGTACCTGGGAATTATCTGAATTTCTCAGGAGTGCTGAAAAAAAAAAGGGCACAGGGCGAGGAATTCACTACTCAACAGAAAAATGGCTCCAGAGTGACGTTGGCATGGCAAGCACATAACCCAACAGGGGAGGGAGACGTGAAAAACGAAACCCCCAGAACGGAAACAATGACAACAACAAAGATTATCTCGTAACCTGTTTTGTCAGAGCTGGTATTGATGGCATTGGTAGTGATGGAGGTGAAGGTAGTCTTTGCGCTGTCCTTGGCAGGTACAGATTTCTGTTTATTTTTCATGGCTTCCAGTGCTTTGAGCTTCTTGGCATGTTTAGTGCCTTTGTAGTGGGCCGCAGCCTGGCTCTACAAAGGAGAACAAAATGAACCATGCAATCAGGCTCATTTCTAAACTGGCATTCTCTGTATTAGTACAAATACAGATGACCTTTCAATAACGGGTACCATCAATGCTCTTCCTGACAATGACCAAGTGGCTTGTTCTCTTCAGAATGATGCCTATAAATGACTAGAAATGGGTTCTCAAAACCCCAGGGCAGAAAGGATCTAATTGGATGACACACTAACACATCGCTGAACATTTTAATGGGGGTGTAAAGAACATCGCATTGGCACAATGGAGTGTTGCCTCCATTCAGCCCCATAGCCTGCCTTCCAAAGATTTAAATAAGGAGACTAAAGAATGATTCATTTGGCCTCTTTACTCAGAAGATACAGCTGAGGCAATCACTGCCTATATTATTACCAGAGGACATGCCAAAAGTGTTTACACGAAGAGGAGCCCATAGTGAACAAGAAAAGGGAACACTCTACAGACAGTCAAATATGAAAGCTGAATAGAAAATATGTAGGGGAAAGTTGTTCCATTTTCTGCTTAAATTTTCCTGCTCCCTCCTGAAAGAAGCCAATGGCTTCAAGACTAAAGGACCTTCTTTCAAAATCATGAACCTTGGAGACCCTGACTTATTGCCAAGGGCTACTGAGGTGTTTGGACTTACAAAAGAAACTCCTGGTGGCAATATCTTTTACTTGTGCCTCTGCAGAGAGCTTTCCCTTCTCTAGATTTTTGCAATAATATCTATATCCTTTTTATTTTTAATCAGTACCTGAAATACATTAAGAAGGCCTTTTAAACTAGAAATCCTTCTTTGATCCTATTTTTCTCCCATTATTTAAAGAAAATTGAGAACACAGAGTCAGGGAATATGGGCTGGATATGAATATGGATACACTAATGACAGTTTGGGTCCCTTCCAATTTTGAAATTCTGAAATATCTGAAAGTTCTTAAACCTTGAGATTTTACAGAATCATATCCAGTTAAGAAATACCTCCCAATGTGGGGGGAGGGCATCCATGACATTCCATAAAGTATCCTTCTTTTTATTGAAGATCTAAACATGTTTTAAAATTTAAATATTATGCTTCTTTGTCTCTCCATTACTTCCTCTTTCTCCACTCTCCTTTCTTTCTTCCTTAAGACCAAGAGAAAAAACAACCTCATGCAAAGATTGGAAAAGAAATGATGGGGATAATTGAGCTAAGATGACTTAACAGACCACAAAATCCTATTGATCATGTTAAAAGTCACTATGCCCTACCATCATGAAGTCTCATTTATCACTGAGAATTCAGGAAAAATAAACATTTATCAGTGTCCCCATGGTCTTAGACAGAGTAGGAGTTTGATATTGAATTTAACTGAGCTAGTAGGGAAAATTAGCAATTCTATTGTTAAAAATAGTGATCCAGCTATAGCCAGTGAGTTTTTGAAACAATCTCTGTGCTAATAAACATTCAGAAATCAATCTTTTATCTAGCTATTGGAAAAGTGTATTTATTCATTTTAAAAATAAGTATTCTTCTACTTAAGATGCATCATTCTGACTGGTCAAAATGAATGGTTCTAAAAAACAAGTACCAGGTACCCTTATTGAAAGAACACTGGACAGTGAAGTTATTTATTAGAAACAACTAAAACAGCACAGTCATGCATCATTTACATATTTTCAAGGACACGTAACATTGAGACATACTGTAAGCCAAAAATATGAGGTTAAGAGACGCTAAAGTTAATCAAAGAAACAATGTTATATTAGCATGATCATGCAATATAGAGTATTTCCATTTGGTATAAAATGTTGGTTTGGCCACTCCCATCAAGTGATAAACTCTTATTTTTTGTTTGTTTGTTTGTTTGTTTTTGAGATCAAGTGTCCCTCTCTTACTAAGTCTAAAAGCAGACCTTTCCCATACAAGACTCCCTCACCTGTCTTCTCTCTGTGATCAACTTGGGTTTACACTGAAATATATCTCATAGGTAGATAGTCATCTATTGTCTTCCCCATTATAATGTAAGCTCCTTGAAGGCAGACACTATGCAATTATGCTTGTTTTCCCAGCACTTAACAGGATGCCTGCCATATACCTGATGCCACTGTGATCCACACAGATCTTCTGATCTGACCTGTTTCCACCCTCAGGCAGTTTGTCCTTCCTTAGCCAGAATGGTACCCCCAACTCCTTAGAGCTCACCCTATTTGTGCTAGACATAGCTCAGAAACCTGGTTATTTTTAGCCCTACCAGAGCTCAGAACTCCCCAAACTCAATCAATCCTCTAACCTCATCCCCTCTAGTAGTAAGGATACTAAGCATATGCCACTATGCCCCAATATCAAAGCTTTTTGAGGGCAATGACAGATGTTCAATTAAATTATTTGACAGTTAGCAGAAACCTAAATTTCCATTTTTAAAAATCCAATTGCTTCCCTCTCCACTCTTTCCCTGTTCTCAATTGGAAAATTTAACTCCTTAGCATTCTAAGAAAGGGAAAAAAGGAATAAGGATGGAAACCAATAGGCAATTTAATCTCTATGGGAAATTTCTTGGGTTTGAATCTCATTTGCTCATTTAAATTAGTATGTTATAGCATGTACAAATAAGGAAGATATAATATGAATCTACATGTGAAATGGCAGATACAATAAGATATCTACTAGTACTTTCCAGAGGCAGATATGTAGCACTCTGTAGAGAGGGCTAGATCTGGAGTCAGGAAGAACCATCTTCCTAGAATTCAAATCTAGCTTCAGACACTTACTAGGTATATGGTCCTAGGCAAGTCACTTAAACCTATTTGCCTCAGTTTCATCATCTGTAAAATAGCTGGAGAAGGAAATAGAAACCACTCCAGTGTTTTTGCCAAGAAAACCTCAAATGAAATCACAAAGAGTCAGGACTGAAGATGACTGAAAGTACCTTCATAGGCTTCAAGTTTGTAAAATCATATTTCAGGAGTGTTGCTATCCTTTAAAATTTCAACCCTATAACTCCTGAAAGACAGGCATATATTTTTCTTTCAAAATCAACTTAAGAATAAGGCAGGCATTTGTCTCTAGTTGATTTAGGGATAAGATTCCATAAAAAATGCAATTTCAAAGTTTATACCCAATAATATTGCCTTCTGGTTAATAAGAGAACAAGAAATAACAATACAGGAAGGAAACACAAGGAAGCCATGTGAAATGAAGCAATTAATCTATTCCAACATGATGCCAGTTAGTAAGTCCTCACCTTCCTGAGCTGTGAACTCAAAAACCAAACTGGAGAACAAGAACAAGGAAATGAATTTCATTCCAAAAGAAATTGTTCAATGGAAAATGTCAATGTGGACTCAATCAGGGAATGAATATGGTAAAGACATGGACAACATTAAAGAAAATACAAAGCAATGATCCACTGAATCTGATTAACAGAGGCAATAGACCCAACCTACTTATATTTTAGTTGGATATTTCAATAATAGGGAGCTACAATTTCCAGCAACAGCACTCTCCATCATTTGATGGAGATTGCCTTCCTCATTACCCATCAGTGTATTTCTATAACATTTTTGGACTCCGCAAAATCAGCATGTGATGGTCCATCTTCTGTCATTGAGTCTGCTGATGTAACTATTCTGATACTTGTAGGGAAGCCTTTTAATACACCCCATTGCAAAGAGACCTTTCTGCAAGAGATTTTTCTGATAAACCCTTCCCCTACCTGTCTTCTCTCTGAGATTAACTTCTGTTTACCTTCTTTATATCCCATATTTACATAGTTGTTTGTCTGTTGTCTTCTCCATTCAAAGGGAAGCTCCTTGAGGGTAAATATTATACAATTATATTTGTTTCCTTAACACTTTGCATGATTCTTAGCTGATGATAAGCACTTAATAAATGCTTTTTACTGATTTTCCAATGTAGTCTGGCCTTTTTATTGAAAACTGGGACCACTTCAACTGAGGGATTGAGTAGGAACATTAGCAGAGTATGGATTGTCATACCAATGATGTCACTATTAGGGTCAAATGGGGTTTTGTACCAGAGTTTCAATACTTCTCCCTTTGGGAGAGAGTTTCCTTCTTCCCCATTGCCTCATCTCTTGACACACCATAGACCATGCCTTCACACAGCACCCCTGGCATCTGATGATTCTTCTTCCTAGGCTTCAGCCCATATACCTGAGTCACCCTTCAGAACATCCTCTGTGCTGTAGCCATCTTCTCTCTACTTTCCCTATTATTTTTCCCCTGGGGTAAAATATCTAGTTACTTCTCTATCCTCCACCAATTATTTACTTTTTTGTGGCTTCTTTCATCCAAATAGTTGCCCAGTTTTCTGGTTAACCTGGTTTAGAAAGACACAGATCATGCTTCAATGATTCTTATAGAATTTTCTGTGCTAAAGATTCTGATGGACTCACTGTAGAGTCTCAGGAAAAGGAGAGATCAAGAAATATCATCTCAGCCCTCTCAGGGTCATCTGAACAAGTGGTAGTGAATTAGGCTGACTAAAGCTTTCTGATCCTGCTGTGGCCATAAAAGTCAGTCTTAGCCTAAGTGTGGCTCTTGCTGTGAGGTTCCAAAAACAGGAATTCTAGAGAAGTAACTCTTCCCCAAACTGAATAGCCTCTACTTTGGGGGGAAGAAGGAGCTAAAGTGTAATGTGGCATGACCCACCCTCCCAAGGATCCTTTTCCTGTGGTTTATTAGTAAGGTTTCATGTCAAAGCCTTCCTAGATAACTGGGAACCATAGCATTTTCAAAATAAAACATGGAGGTGTGTGCATGCAAATAGAAATATACACATATCTACATGGAGAGATATGTGTGTGTGTGTACATTTGAAGGAAAATAAAAGACAGAAAAGATATTCTCTGATCTACTAGACCAAAATTTTGGGCTTCCTCTTCTGAAAACTAAGATATAATACAACAGTTGTAGCAATTGCATCATGATTATTAGAATAGAATAAAGAATTTAATTGTTTCCAGCAGAAAAGACAAAGTAAGTCAGTGAAAAAGAAGTCACTCTCACTGGTCTCAAGATATCAAGTGAAAATATAAAGCTGAGCAATTATCATTTGCAAATGTAAGGGACAACATTGCATTTTCTCATGCATCCCAGAAATATGAGGAAGCCTTCTATAATATCACTATAGCTAAAATGTCAATAGAATTACCTGATATTTTAGGAAATAATTCTAGTTCAACCAAATTAAAACTTGAACTCCACTAATGATTCATTGTCCATATCCCTTCTGAGCCAGCTCATTTATTCTTATCTTTTCAAGTCGAGTTTCTTTCTGAAATCACTAATATTTGGGGGGCCCAGTAGGATATTCAGTCTAGGATCATCACAATATCCCACAATCACAGAACAGCTCTTTTTGACTATGTATGTGATATTGTGAGGTTCTTTCTTTTTAAAATGGAACTGCTAGATACTAATAATATTCCATTTTGTATAATGAATTCCAAATGGAAGAAATAGTGGTAAATTGTGATCTCATACAGACTGACGCATGTGAAAGAAAAAAAAAACAGTATTTAAAAATAAAAATCAAAGAGCAATGATTGAAGGTAGATATAAAATAACTTGTTTTTTTAAATAATTTTATTTAACTAATAAATAATTACTATATGCTTTTAAATAGTTACATATAATTATGAAGGCATACATGATTGCGAATAGATCATATAAAGAAGTTATCCTTCAACAAAGAAGTTTGAGCTGTGCTATTGTCACTAAAACCAATTTATAGTATTTAAAATGTAAGAATTCTATTGCTATGTGTTTATACTAATAAGTATATGTTATATTAACCAATTACATTCTATATGAATAGCCCACATATGAATTATATTCATTAAATATAAGAATCTCACAAAATATAAGAATTACCTCTCTTAATGTGAGTTGGTATTCATTGGTATTCTTTGGGAGATTCTGGGGAGGAAATGAAACCGATGAAACATGATACTGTATTCAGGAAACCTCAACTAGCAAACAGATTTGCTACACATTGTGCTTTAAGAAATGCTGAAAATGTCTATAGAAATGTATATAACAATTACCTCTTTTTCACCACCATTTTATTCAAAGCTTGTACCATTTCCCCCTTATTGTTTGTTTTATTTTTTTAAAAAAGCTTTATGTTTTTTTTTTTATCTAACATATTAGAGGATATTCATTCACAAATACATTTTATACCCAAACTATGCAGGGTTTTAGGTTAATAAATTACTGCACAACTAAATTTGAAATTAGTTTCTGGGGTCATTGATATCTTAAGAAATTTATAGTTGCAAAACTATACAGATTTATCAGTTTCCCTTAGGAATTAAAAGTATTTTAATTCTATGAACTCATTTACAAAAAATATATTAATTTCCTTGTAAAAGAAAATACAAATCATTCCTCATCATTACAGAATTCACATTTGGATGCTTCTTGCACCTTTTTTTTTTAATTAAAGAATCATTTTATCAGACTATTTTTTTTCCATTAGCCTGCTATCGTATTCCATTGCCTATGAAAGAGATGCAATGAAGTGGGGTATAGAAGGGGAAAAGAATGAAAAAGAAAACAAAGACTAATATTTCAACCTAACCATCTAAAACTTACTAGAGCTGAAGGGCATCGAATCCATTAACTGAAGATGTAAAAAACTAACACCTAGGTGTATGGTTTTCACCATATCTATTTAAAATGGGGCTCCTCTTTAAAGCTTAAAAAGGGGAACCTTATGTGACAGACAAATTAAGTTAATTTGTAGTTCTATTCTGATCAGCAAAGTGCTATTTTTTTTCTTTTTATTATCAACCCCCCCACACTTGATAAAAGAAATTAAAACATTCAGAGAATTATAGTTATAAGTAACTTGCCTCCAGTGGTAAAAGCTTTAACATTTTAAGCCCATGAACTTGTGTTGAGCAAGGGGAAATAACCATGAATCGGATAAGTTAATTACCCTTTTCACATTTTGCATCCTGCAAATAACACAACCCATGCAGCCAACTTAATAACCTGTTTCAACTTGGGAAGCCAGCATGTAATTAGATGACCCAAGAGTGATGAAAACTGGAAACTCTCACCAATTTCAACTATATCTCATGGCAAGTAACATTCAATTAAGACTGATCTTTCCAAGACCAATGATGGGTGACTCATCATGGAAACTTCTTTATTTGACTGAGGACATTAAATACATAGACTCAAGATAAAAATCCACCTCTCATCAACTAATGAGTATTTATTAAGAGCCAGCAATGAAATATAAAAATGGTTTTAAATAAATACAAATGTAACAGAGTTCAAAAAGGATGCAGCCCCTGTGGTCTGCCAAGAAAGAAGAGAATCTAAATCTTTCTCATAAAATAGGTATCCCCCAAATTTAACTTTTCAAAGTTCCAAGACTCTTTCCTACTTAACATTGTTGAGATTGGATATGGAAAAGCATAGGTACTCACCTGCCCAAAGCATCATCACCTGTACATTGCAGAATGTCTAGTCTGAAACATAGATACTCTGACGTGTCTACTGAACACTGATAAAGTGAGGGAATTCAAGTGGATGGGAAAAGCTAATTGGAGTGTTTTCACCTGGTCCTGGTTGCTAAGGCAACCAGTGGTGTTTGAGTACTTTCCAAACAGCTGTCTCATTGAGTACCAGAGTGGGTAACTCTGACTGGGTGGGTCATAAATACATGAAAAGAAAAAGAAAGAAAAAAATAGAAAGTTGGTTTTGGAAGAATGTAACTGAGAGCTAATCTAACAAAAAGAAGGAAATGGTTAAAATTGATTCAATAGGTTTGGAGATACTTTATCAGAAGGAAAAGTGAATCTGTTTCTAACTCCAGAAATTCTATTAAACAAGGGTTCAAAACTAGCCTTGGGAAGGGGGCCTTGCAGTCCCAGATCTCAAACTATATTACAAAGCAGTGGTCATCAAAATAATTTGGTACTGGCTAAGAGACAGAAAGGAGGATCAGTGGAATAGACTCGGGGGTAAGTGACCTCAGCAAAACAGTATATGATAAACCCAAAGATCCCAGCTTTGGGGACAAAAATCCACTATTTCATAGAAACTGCTAGGAAAATTCAAAGACAGTGTGGGAAAGATTAGGTTTGGATCAATACCTCACACCCTACACCAAGATAAATTCAAAATGGGTGAATGACTTGAACATAAAGAAGGAAACTATAAGTAAATTAGGCGAACACAGAATAGTATACATGTCAGACCTTTGGGAAGGGAAAGATTTCAAAACCAAGCAAGACTTAGAAAGAGTCACAAAATGTAAAATCAATAATTTTGATTACATCAAATTAAAAAGCTTTTGTACAAACAAAACCAATGTAACCAAAATCAGAAGGGAAGCAACAAATTGGGAAACAATCTTCATAAAAACCTCTGACTAAGGTTTAATTACTCAAATTTACAAAGAGCTAAATCAATTGTACAAAAAATCAAGCCATTCTTAAATTGATAAATGGGCAAGGGACATGAACAGGCAGTTCTCAGCCAAAGAAATCAAAACTATTAATAAGCACATGAAAAAGTGCTCTACATCTCTTATAATCAGAGAGATGCAAATCAAAACAACTCTGAGGTATCACCTCACACCTAGCAGATTGCCTAACTTGACAGCAAAGGAAAGTAGTGAATGCTGGAGGGGATGCAGCAAAGTAGAGACACTAATTCATTGCTGGTGGGGTTATGAACTGATCCAACTATTCTGGAGGGCAATTTGGAACTATGCCCAAAGGGCGATAAAAGACTGTCTGCCCTTTGATCCAGTCATAGCACTGCTGGGTCTGTACCCCAAAGAGATAATAAGGAAAAAGACTTGTACAAGAATATTCATAGCTGCACTCTTTGTGGTGGCCAAAAATTGGAAAATGAGGGGATGCCTTTCAATTGGGGAATGGCTGAACAAATTGTGGTATATGTTGGTGATGGAGTACTATTGTGCTCAAAGGAATAATAAAGTGGAGGAGTTCCATGGAGACTGGAATAACCTCCAGGAAGTGATGCAGAGCGAGAGGAGCAGAACCAGGAGAACATTGTACACAGAGACGGGTACACTGTGGTACAATCGAAGGTAATGGAATTCTCCATTAGTGTCAATGCAATGTCCCTGAGCAATCTGCAGGGATCTAGGAGAAAAAATACTATCCACAAGCAGAGGACAAACTGTGGGAGTAAAAATACCAAAGAAAAGCAACTGCTTGACTACAGGGGTGGAGGGGATAGGACTGAGGAGAGACTCTAAATGAACACTAATGTAAATACCAACAACATGGAAATGGGTTCAAATCAAGGACACATGTGATACCCAGTAGAATTGCGCGTCAGCTATGGGATAGGTGGGGGAGGGGGGGAAGAAAATGATCTTTGTCTCCAATGAATAATGCTCGTAAATGACCAAATAAAATAATGTTTAAAAAAAAAAAAACTAGCCTTGGCTGAGCTGGTGAATATGGATACAAGGACAAAAATGAAACAATATCTGTCCTCAATGAACTTACATTCTACTATTACACACATGATATAGAACACTTGAAGTCTCACTATTCACTGTTTGATTCTCTTAAGTAAAAACAAACAAACAGTAGACAATAGATTGTGTGATTATAGGAAAGTCATTTACTATCTTAGGTTCTTGATTTCCTCCTTGGTGAAATGGTAATTTCTCACCTCCCCACTCAAGCCAGTATTAATCAATAGAATATAAACCTCTTAAGAACAGGGAGTAGTACATTTTTATTGTTGTGTTCTGACTATTTAGACTATGCCTGGCATATGATAGGTGTTTAATGATTGATTGAATCGTGGTGAAAACCTAATCATTACTTCCATAGAAAGGTTTTCATACATTGAAGATTACCTTCCTTTGTTGAAAAAATTTTCTCTCTAACATTTCTATTAGTTCATATAATATTGTCTGTGTTCACCTATGAAATCAGAATGTGAGTTGACTTCAGTGCCATCCTTGGCATTTCATGGCATTTCTCCTTTTCTGTCAAGAGCATCTCATGGCATTGTTTATGAATCTTAAAGCATCTGACCCAAACAAAAAACATTATTCTGGGGCTATGATGAAGCTTATTATCAAAAGCAAATGGTCCTATTGACAGAAAGGAATAATATGGAGATTATTTTTTGAATTTTAATGAATAAATAGTATTTCCTTTTGAAAGGAAGAAAACAAATGAATAATTCTGGTGATAAAACTGCTTTTTAGAATTTTTATTTCTTAAAATGCCTATTTATAAATATTGAAGAGCTCCACTAGTCACATAAGTAAGGAATTGGGCTTAAAGAAACATTTCATTCTCTCAGGCCTTAAGTATAGCACAAACAATAAATTACTACGTTAAGTTATAGTTCTAAAAGGCAATTCTTAATGATTCGGGCACAATGAAATTTGTTTTCCTATTATTAGCATATGGACTGGGCTGTAGACATTAAGATTAAAAATGTACTAGAGATGAGTACTTATGAAAAATGTTGGCCAAGATAGAATGACAAAAAGGGAAACATCATTTAATTAAAAAAAACAGCAACAACAAAAACTATTTCACTCCCTCCTTATTGAAAGGCATGGCATTTATGATAAAATAGGGTGTGAGTTTGCTGATGGAAAGACAGTCAAACTAGTTTTTTTTTACTTTAAAATTTATTTGAAACCTTTTTAATGGAGAAAAACAATTATTCTTAGCCTTTACTATCACATTTTTGTATGTGTGTGGGGTTGAGTCATTTTTCAGTGGTGTACGGCTTCATGATCTCATTTGAAGTTTTCTTGGTAAATATTCTTGAGTGGTTTGCCATTTCTTTCTTCGGCTCATTTTATGGATTAGAAAAACGGAGGCAAAAGAGGACAAAGTGACTTTCCTAGGGTCACACAGCTAGTAAGTATCTGCAGTCAGATTTGAACTCAGAAAGATGAGTTTTCCTGACTCCAAAAATGGGGGGCACTTTGTCCACTTCACCACCTTGCTGCCCACACATTACATTAAGCAACATTGATTGTTCTTGCAATGAAAAATACATCTGAAAATGACTGTAAAACAATATCCATCAAATTCACTTGGAGTCATATATGATAGGAAGGTCCACATTAAAAAGAGAGAAAAAGTTATAAACACTGAAATATTTAAAGCAACACTTTTTATAGTAACAGAGAATTGGAACAAGTAGATGTCCACTGATTAAAGAATACTTACACCAGTCATAATACATGAAGGAAATGGAACATTGTGTTGTAAGAATGAATATGAGAAGCAGCATAGAATTAGGGACAGAACTGTAAATGAATTCAGAATAACCTGGGTTCAAATCCCACCTCAAAAATTTAGCAGTGGTGGGTGGGCCTGTCAGTCAGTTTCCTTATTTGAAAAATGTAGTATGTGTGCAAATAGATGGACCCTAAGGTCCCTCCCAGTTCTTTAAATGCAATCCTCTTTTGGGGGGAGGCGAATACAGAAAAGAAGCAAGACATATGAACTGAGGTAAAGTGAAGTGACCAGAAGAACAATATCCACGGACAATAACAATGCAAACAGAAAGAACAGAACGAGAATAAAATTGAAAGTGAGTGTTGTGAATTATATTGCCCAAGTTTGACCTCAAGGAAGACATCTGACAAACTACTTTCTTTCCTACTTCTTTGAAAAGATGAAGAGACAAAGGATGTAAATGATTGCACATTTTTAGATGTATATATTACTTAATTTTGTGGAACTCGGCCCCCTTTTTTGTGACAAGAATGGTTCTCTACATGGGTGAAGGGAAAGTAGGACACACTAGGCAGTGTAAGTGATATAAAAGCAAAAGAAATTAATAAAATCTTTTAAAAAGAAAAACCACATATAATCAAAATGATTATTTATTCCTTTTAATGAACAAAACCAAAACTATCTCTGGTCAACTCCATGTAGCTCCAATTCAAGGGTTTAGTGAATTCTTGTTTTAATACCTTTCCTGAACTTCCATCATGCTCCAGTGTTCAGCAAATGAAGGACAGTGATGTCCATCATTCAACAAACATGTAAGTTCAGATTTTTTTGTCAGCCATTGTGCTAAGTGCTAGGGATATGATGAAGAGAAGAGAAGGGCATGGGAAAGGAAAGGACCAAAAAAACCATGTCTTCTCTTTGGGAGTAAATATTCTAAAGAGGAAGTAAAGACTTTTTTCATTGGATACAATAATCCATCTCCCTTTGTGCTACCTGGCCCCTAGGGGTCCATGGAGTATTCAAGGCACCTCCAGTGTGAGGGTTTGCAGAGCTCTTTTCAGAGCTGCTCCTTCATCTAACGGTGTCCCCCTTTTATCTAATTCTCACCTGTGGCTCCAAGAAGTTGTCTCAGCAGATGGGTTAAACCAGGTTAAGGGGAACTTACAGGCCTCAAACTTGGTTTAACCCATCACCTGAGCCTTCAGTGAGTTGTATTTTTTTTTTCCCTGGTGGAAGGTCTTGGCTCAAAGTTGATGGTTTCTGACTGCTCAGGGTGGTGATTGCTAAAGGTTGCAGCGGCTGTTTCTATTTCTTAAAATAAGACAATAAAGTTTGTGACATGGGTTTTCTCTTGCCTTCACTTGAACACTTAAAGGCCATTGTAGGGTTACTAAGGAGCCTGATTTCAATATCTTTTTGCCTGAGGGAACACAGAGGTCTACAGAAATGGAAAGACAGAAGAATTGCTCAGCAGAGGAGCAGTCAGAGCACATGCAATATTAAAGTTCACCATCCAATACAGGCATAGTTTGCTGCATCCCAAAACATTTACAATAAAACATCAAAGATCCCTGATCACAGATCACCAGAACAGATACATTGATAATGAGGATATTTGCAATATTTTGAGAATTACCAAAATGTGACACAGAGACATTCTGTGAGCAAATGCTGTTGGAAAAGTAGAGTTTATAGCCTTGCTTGTTGCAGGTGTACTACAAACCTTCAATTAGAAAAAAAAATGGAAGATCTTCAAATTACAGTAAAGCAAGTTTTGATAAACTGAGGTATTTCTACATTAAAAAGGAATTGGGTTTAAGTAGGCTGAAAAGAGAGGAAGGTGCCAAGTTGTGAGGGCACATGATTTTGTATGAGAACTGGCAGGTGATGGATGCAGGGCACAAAATGAGACAGATTGTTGTGAATATTGCCAATAAGTGAATTAGTTTTGCTCGCCTATCATATTTTTACACCTTTTCCCCCTTCCTTTTTACAATGAGAAATTGATAGAGGAAAATACATTTTAACTGAAGCAAATTTTAAATGTTCACCCTTTATTGATCTGAGATTCTTTTAATCGATAGTCTTCTTTCCTCTTTTATTTCTTGATTCTGAAACTACATTTTCTAAAAAAAAAATTAGCATCCTCCCTCCCTTGTGCTGTATTCTATACTGACATTGTTACCAAGGTTTATTTTGACTCCTAAGACTCATCAAATTGTTCATAAAATTCCCCTCCTTCACCCTCAAAATGTAGATAAGACAGTTACATGAACTAGGACATAATATCCTCATACTTGATGTACCTTTTTCTCTTTACCTCTGTCTTTTAGATTCTTTAGCTTCTTTCAAGATTTACCCCTAATCCCAACTCCTTCTCAGGCATTTCAGTAGCTATACTCTTCCTCAGTGAGATTAGCTCCCATCAATGCTGAATCATCCTACCTTCTATGGACCTAAATATTTACTCATCATATTCCCATATTAAAAGGTGAGCTCTCTGAGAGAAGGGACCCTGCTTCTGCCATTCACTGTATCTCCACCGCTTAGCACAATGCCAGGCACATACATAGTCATTGCCTAATGAATGCTTAAATTGCTTTGCTATTTAATATTGTCTTCAGTAATATGATGAAATCTGTCCCACCAGTTCTTATATTTAAATCTCCAAAGACCCAGTGAGTTACTTAGTTGTAGCTTCCTTACATCCTCTGGTTTCATCTATAAAAAGAATGTCAGCATAGACCAGTTTTAGTTTCCTCAGAGGATTCTCAACTCATAGCCTGCTAGACAAAGGTTTTACAATTGAAGTAACAAAAGTTAAATGAGCATTTGTGGATGCTCCAAGTATTAAAAGATTCATAGAATCTCCTGCCCTTCTGCTTCTCAATAACTGTACTGGTGGGAGTGAAAATAAGACATCCTGGACTAAGGATTATTTTAGACTTTTATCCTTTTCATGGATTTCTATTGTAATTTTAAAAATGCATCATTGTTGATCAGTTTTCTAATGATGAGCCTGTAGAGAAGTGGCTCTTAGCTCTTCCTCAGGAAGCAGATGTAGCCTGGCAGTAAACTTAGATTTGGAACCTCTCTACGTTGATACAAGCTGCTGGATCAGTGTTCTTCTGCCAAAGCTTTCCATATGAATCCAGTCTTACCACCAAGCCAAACTGAGAAACTGGACAGGATTTATGGGAAGGAGTCACTGGATTCCATTCAATGAATGAAAGATACAATCCTATGATCAGTAGATGGGAAAGTGAATTTGATTTTTATGTTTTGGATTTGAGATTATTTAGTGAGTTTTGTTCAAAGAATATGGTTCCCTCAATCCTTTAGATTTAGAGAGTTTCCTAGAAATGTCTGGAAAAAGTGAAGCCTACCAGCATGTGGCATAAATAATGAATAGAAGCAAACAACTAATGATATAAAAAGTTATTTTTTTCATTTTGATGACCAATTCAGAAAGTGTCATAATTTATATGGCAAGAGTCACACTGAATGGAGAGAGGTACAGAAGAATGGAGCTCTATTTATTGGATAGAACAACCAAGTCATTTAGATCATAGAACCATTTAATGTTGAAGGGTGTCTGATAATCTATTTTATAAAATTTAGATTAGGCATCAGGGAGATATTAGATCTAGAAGACTTTTCCCTTTGTATTTATAATTGGTAGAAAATTTAGATATTTATGAAATAACATTTGCAATAATTTATTATTATTAATACTATATATGGTACACAATGTTATTCTGTATTAGTAATATTAAGATTAATATGAATAATTATTAATAATAAAAATAAACATAATATAGTGCTATAAGGTTTATAAAATGCTTTTGCAAATTTTTTTTTTGCAATTTTACAAAATTACAAATTCATGAATATTATCTCATTTTGCCCTCACAAAAACCAACAACAAACAAACATGGGAGTTAGGTGCTATTAGCATCCACATTTACTGGTAAGGAAACTTAGGCATACAGAGATTAAATAACTATCCCATCATCATATGATGTCTGAGGATAGATTTGAATACAGATTTTCCTGACTCCAGATCCCAGTGGTCCTGCATCCTTACCTCCTTTCTATTTTAAAAGTAAACTCCCCAAATTAATATTTTTCATTGAAAGGAAGGGAAAAGGAACATCCATATACATATTAGATAATTTCTGCTATTCTATATTCATAGAAAAAGAATTCCCCAAAGTTTAGTGGAGAAAACTCCTTCTATTAAGAAAGGAAATCAAGACCTGCCACTTTTGTATAAACCTTCAGAGTAATTCCTTTTGATGTTTTCCCCTGCCTGTCCTTCAGTTCATGAGTAGGCTGATTATTCTGTTAATAAATCTGCCCCAGAGAACTGCAGTTTAAAAAATACCTCTGTTACTGAGCTTCATCACAGCTCACAAATAATAATTTACATCCCTACCAGCTGCCTTGCCAGTGTTAAGCACTGTGAAATTTCCCTGACGTACACTGAGCAGACAGGGAGAATGGACTAATACAGAATGAAAAACTTGCCCCCAGCCTAGGAAGACAATAATAATTATTAGAGGGAGAGACTCAAAATTCTGGACTTTCAGGAATATGATTATATGAGACTTATGGGTTGACCTTCCTCGAGGGAGGGGGAGGGAGGGAGATGAATAGGGAGAGGGAGAGGGAGAGGGAGAGGGAGAGGGAGAGGGAGAGGGAGAGGGAGAGGGAGAGGGAGAGGGAGAGGGAGAGAGACAGAGACAGAGACAGAGACAGAGACAGACAGAGACAGACAGAGACAGACAGAGAGACAGAGACAGAGAGAGACAGAGAGAGACAGAGAGAAAGGGAGAGAGGAGAGAGGAGAAAGGGAGAAAGGGAGAAAGGGAGAGATAGATTTTCATGTCTATCTTACCTTAAAATAATTACTCTTAACATAGAACACTGAATTTCTTATATAGGAATTTATTTTTTTTTTAATTGACTTTCCAATGGGTTGGCTATTGAGCACAGAGAGCTAGCATATGTTATATGTAAGAACCTGTTATTCACAGAATAACAAGACAAAATCAGTAAATAACCACTTGCTACTGAATTGGTTGTTCATTTCATGGAAAGAAATGGACATTTTATCCTATAATCTAGGGATGCCCAGTGCTGCTTGGAGCATAGAACATTTAAAACTAATATCGTTCATCAAGATGCCCTAACATCCTAAAAGAATAACTTTTAATCTAATTCATTTTTAACAAAGAGCAAGAAGCTACAAAATATCATACTTGGGTATGATATTTTGTAGGGGTAACAACGATGGTAAAGCACTTTGGGATCATGCCATATAAGGATCAGTTGAAGGCCCTGGACAAGGTTAAAATGAGAAAAAAGAAGACTCTTGGGGAAATAGTAATTCATTTCAGTTATCTAAACAATTGTCAACTAGAAGATGATTATTGTGCTTAGCCCCACAAAGTTGAACTAGTGGTAATGGATGGAATTTTCAAGATTTCAATTTTGGTTTGATTAAAGAAAAAATGCTTCACTATTAATAGTATATAAAATTGAGATGAATTACTTTGAGAGGCAGTGATGCTTCTTCAGTAAAAGGCTTTCTGGTTGGACGGATCCTTCCTAGGTGACAATGGTCAAGTCACTTAGCCTCTCGGTATTCTAAGAAACATTCTAAGCCATAGAGATTCTATTTTTGTGAGTTGAAGGCCCCTTGGTAAATAAGAGGAGCCTATAAATCTCTTCTCAAAATAGTATTTTAAATTGATAAAATATATAGGATTACAAAGGATATATATATGCACATATATATATATATATATATGCTCATGTAAATATTTCACCTACACTATAAAATTTATCCTTTGGGGTCCATGGAGTACAGGTTAAGAATTCCTGCTCTAAGATCATAAATTGAAGAGAAAGTAACAACCTGCATTGGACAAGAATCAGTCAGGGAACAATATTAAAGTGTCTGATATGAACTTGGAAATACAAAGAAAGGCAAAAGACAGTTTCTGATCTCTGGCAGCTCACAGTTAATTGAATGAATAATATTCAGAGACTACATTCAGGTGATATCTATCTATAGATATATACACAAACATATAACATATATATGCATATATATTATATATTCATATAAATCAATAGATGGAAGGATTAAGATTAAGGGGGAACTGAAGCTTCTAGCAGAAGATGGGGTGTTATCTGGGACTAGAAAGAAGCCAGGGAAGCCAAGAACCAAAAATAATAAGGGAGAGAATTACAGGTAAGGGGGACAGGCAATGGAGATGTGAGGAATAAGGACATAAAGAGTCTTTTGTGAGGAACTGCAAGAATTTCCTCATTTAGAATTTAGCTACCCAAATGAAATCTCTGGCAAATCCATAAGACTACATTGAATAAGAGGCACACTTGCCTCCCAAAAATCAGTTCCTAAATGGATGTGCCCTACAGCACTGGAATTCTAGGTCTGGTTCCGCCCAAATGTATATCACACACTTTGGAAGCCTCAGTTCAGTGTCATAGATGGGAACTCATCAAAAATTATATATGATGTTAATATGTAATTTATTTCTTATTCCCAGAACCTTCCTGTGGGGAGTTGGTCCTCATTTCTTAGAGGTTATGCTGGAAAAGCAAATGCTTTCACAAGTTCAGGTTGCAAGGTAGACCGACATTGATAAACTTGGAGAAGCTTCACCTCTTAGTGGAGTGGAGACTGTATTAGTTGGCAGAGCAGCCATAGTGATCCAAGAACTGTTTCTCAGAGTACCCCATAATGTGGGATTGCATTATTTCAGGGCACTTTCCTGTGCATTTATTCCTTTGATCCTCATGAAAAATCTTGGTTGTTAGGAGAATTATTGGATAGAAAGGGGTAAATATTGAAGCTTAGAAAATGAGCTCCTTTCTTTGTATTCCCAGTACTTAGCACAGTTCCTGGCAAACAGTAGGTACTTAAAAATGTTTCTCTACTGACTGACTCACTCATGTAATCTCATAACTTCTGGCTTTCCATTCAAAGCTCTTTCTAGTGCTCCATGCATTGGAGTATCTAGATGACACGATGAATATGTTTACTGGACATGGAGTCAGGAATACATGAGTTAAAAGTCTGACCTTAGACCTCTTCTAGCAGTGTAGCCCCTGGCATATCACTTAACTTCTGCCTCAGTTTCCTCATCTGTAAAATGTAAATAATAATAGAACCTACCACCAAGGATTGTTGTGAAAATCAAGTGAGATAATTATAAAGCACTTAGCACAATGCTTGGCACATAGTAAGTGTGATATAAATGTTTGCTATTGTTATTATCTCTTTCACATATTGATTTTTTTCAATATCACTTCCATCAGAATAACTCTGAAGTGCTAAACAAGTATATAGAATGAGTTATGATTTGTTGATGCTATAGAAAGCTTAGCCTTGAAACCTCAGGAGGTGTCAGCAGCAAGTAAGTGGCGTTAACTCAATTTTAAGAATTTCCTATAAACGTGTAGAGGCACTTAACCATGCAGACAGACCTGATGGATCCCTAGCCAACTGCAACTTGAGAATTAAAAAGGTACTAAAATAGCGAACACTGTTTGAAATCACATCACTTCTTCCCACTGGAAAATCTTTTATTGAGGATTTATTTATTTTGTGTCCCTAAAATGGACATTTTAAAAAGAGCCTTAACAATGATAAATATGGCCCTGTGCATACAGCCTGTCCCTGGGATCTTGCTTGGAAGTCTTTACACTGAGAGAGACCTCTCAATGGAATAAGTTGCCTCACTGAGTAGTGAGTATGCCGCCACTGGAATTCTGCAAGCAAATGATGGAAGACCTGAGAGAGCATTTATTCCGGCCAAGCTTTAGAGAGCTCGGGGTCTCTGTGATGGAAGGGGGCATTGGAGGAAGAGTTTTTAAAAACATTAATATTATTAATAGTTATTCTCATCGCTCATGTTTGTGAGATTTATGTTCCTTATGTGCATTATATACAATGTTGTTTTACCACCAATGACAGGCAGCCTATGGTACTAGGCTTTTCATAAGGAAGGCTTGTTTAACCCTCACATCAGACATTGGCTTTATTGGTGACTCTGGCCAAGTTGTTTTGCCTTTCTGGGGACAGGCAACTCCCTAAGATATATCTGTTAGAAATATTTTTGTACAGTAACAATGTGTAATGATCATCTGTGGATGATTTAACCATTATCAACAAAGCAAGGATCAAGGTCAACTCCAAGGCACTCATGATGAGGAAGGCCATCCACTGCCATAGAAGGAAGTGATGGAGTCTGAATGCAGATGAAAGCATGCCATTCTTCACTTTATTTCCTCCATGAATTTTCTCTAGCATAATCAATATGCATCTTCTTTTACAAGTGAGGAACATGTAATTATTATTACATGATAGCACATGTACAATGCATGTCATGTTAGCTGTTATCTTGGGGAAGGAGAGTTGGAAGGAAGGGAGAGAACATAAATCCCCAAAACCAGAAAATAATTATTAAAATTTTTTCTACATGTAATCTGGGAAAAAATTTAATTTTTTTAAATTAAAAAAAATCATTCTGCATCCTCATCATAACCCTCTGGGACAGACCATAAAATAGCATTAGTATTGTTATCAGTTTACTATACATAAGTTGTGAATCAATTTATTTTCAGTGTAAACACAGAAATGTGTTAAATAGACAAATTGAAATAATTATTGATGGATTAGCATATCTCAATATAAATGTGTTAATATTCAAAGGCTGGAGCATATTGAATCTAATAAAAATTCATTTATAGTTGAAAATTTCAGTGTAGTTCAAGAAACTGGTATTTCTATATAGAGAATTAGACTAATGAAATACTCTTGAAAATGAAGAGTGAAAGACAATTCCAAAGGATTGGTGATGAAAAATGCTGTCCATCACTGGAGAAACAACTGAGAGTCTGAATAGAGATGGAAAGATCTTTCTGTTTACTTTCTTTATTTTTTGACTGAATTTTCTTTTGTAACATACCAAATATGGATATATTCTTTGCATGACTGAATATAGATAATGTATATCAAAGATATGGCTTGCTAAAGAACAGAGTAAGGGAGGAAAAGAGGGAGAAAGTTTCATATGCTAGAAGAGTTTAAAACTATGTTTAAAATTATTTTATATGCAACCAAGAAATAAATTATAAAAAGAAATTCTCCAAAAGGAAGGAAGGAAGGGAGGAAGGGAGGAAGGGAGGAAGGAAGGAAGGAAGGAAGGAAGGAAGGAAGGAAGGAAGGAAGGAAGGAAGGAAGGAAGGAAGGAAGGAAGGAAGGAAGGAAGGAAGGAAGGAAGGAAGGAAGGAAGGAAAGAAGGAAGGAAGGAAGGAAGGAAGGAAAGAAGGAAGGAAGGAAGGAAGGAAGGAAGGAAGGAAGGAAGGAAGGAAGGAAGGAAGGAAGGAAGGAAGGAAGGAAGGAAGGAAGGAAGGAAGGAAGGAAGGAAGGAAGGAAGGAAGGAAGAGAAGGAAGGAAGGAAGAGAAGGAGGGAAGAGGGAGGAATGAAGTAAAAAAGAAAGGAAGGAAAGAAGAGAGAGAGAAGGGAAGAAGGGATGCAGGAAGGAAGTTGAGTGTCATGGGAACAAACTGTGTAAATTGGGATGGATTCCTGAATTCATAAAATTGAGCTTCCATTTGGACTATAAATGAAGAGGCCCTTTGGAAAGTAGAGGCAGGACCTGCCTGTCTAGGTTTTCTCACAACTGTTCACAACTTTGGAATCCAAAAAGAACTTTGAAATACCATAAAATAATCCATATATATATATATATATATATATATATATATATATATATATATATACTTCATGATATCAGTTTTTGCCATTATAGTAATAGTCTTAAAATCCAGTCGTTATGTAATAGATGACTGTTAATGATGCTGCAAACTGCTTAAAGCAGCAAGTGTTGCCCCCCCTTGGGTCTGTATTAACAATTTACTTTTTCGCAGACAAGTGCACAAATATGATTAGCTTTTGCAAATTGCTCTTTATTCTGTTGCTGGTAAGTAATTTTTATATTATTACAGGGTAAACAGATGCTATTTTCCACTACATATTCAGCAATAATGAACTAATTTAATGTGTTAAAACAACAAAATAATTTCAAGAATGAGCTTTCAGATTTAAGACTTCAAGATACGTGACAACAACCTACATTAAAATGACCACCATGTTTGAGGAATTAGTCCAGGACAGATAGGTAGCTAAGTGGATAGACAAAAAGGTCTGGAGATGGGAGGTCCTAGGTTCAAATCTAGCCTTAGACATTTCATAGCTGTGTGACCCTGGCCAAGTCACTTAACCCCAATTCTCTAGCCCTTATGGCTCTTCTGCCTTGGAACCAGGACTTGGTATTGATTCTAATATGGAAGTTAATAGTTGAGAAAAAAGAAGAAATACCCCCCAAATTTCTTGCTAATTTGGGACATTCAGGCTTCACTTCATTGGGGAGATTGATTAGAAAATCAGTATTTTAAACCATGGCAGTCGAACATACACCTATGACCTACAATTCATTTCAATGGCTTCATCCAAATTATTGTTTCCTATAATAGCTAGTCACTATATGTGAAATTTCCATCAGTAGAATCAATATTTTCAGGCGAAGGCAATATCTATAGGAGGATCCTATTTAAAAAAAGAGATGGAGTTAGATAAAAAGATGAAGAGAGATAGGAATTCAGAGATAATATATTTAAAGAGAGATGGAGATAGATATTTAGACAGCTTTGGAGAAGGAAAGAATATGGTATCATGGTTTTTGTTTAGTCATTTTTCAGTCTTGTTTGACTCTTGATCCCATTTGAAGTTTTCTTAGAGGAAATACTCAAGTAATTTGCTTTTTCTTTCTCCAACACATTTTATTAATGACGTAGTAGTGGTAGTCCCTCGGTGACCGAGAATGACAATTGTCTTTGTGCAGTTTCATCTACAGTGTACCCTCCTGTGGCTTTGGAGTCCAAAGGCTGAGGCGCAGAGCCTGTGGCACACGGGGCCTGGGACGCTGGTTGTTACGGGAGGTGCGGTTGTGGCCTGGTGTCGGCGTTCACGCGCAGCGGCAAGACGTCATGTCGCTCATCTTCAAAGGTGGGGGCGGCCTGGTGAATGTGGGTTCTCCAGCTGCTTCTGTCAGAGGCAGCGAGTTCTAGTTGCTTTGGTGTCATGCCAGCCCACTTCAAGTTGGACTTTAGCTGATCCTTGAATCTTCTCTTTGGTCGGCCTTGTTTCCTGAGTCCAGCTGACAGTTGACCATAGAATACCTGTCTTGGTATTCACTGTGGGTCCATGCGGATGACGTGTCCAGACCATCGTAGCTGGGTGTTGAGGACTTCGATGCTGGTGGAGTTGGCTCTGTCGAGGACTTCCTGGTGGGTGATTCGGTCCTGCCATCGGATCCTCATGATTGACCGGAGGGAGCATTGGTGGAATTGCTCCGGCTGTTATATGTGCTTCCGGTACAGTGTCCATGTCTCACAACCATACAGGAGCGAGCTGAGGACCGCTGCGTTGTACACTTTGAGCTTCGTCTCAGTGCTTACACCGCTGTGTTGGAGGACTTTGCAGCGCAGCCGCCCGAGTGCCTGGCTGGCCTTTTGGATCCTGGCACTGATCTCGTGGTCTAGGGACCCGTCGTTGGCGATGGTGCTGCCCAGGTACTTGAAAGTGTTGATGTTAGAAAGCTGTGTGCCGTCTATTGTAATGCACGGCTGGTTCATTGGCCTCCCTGGTGCAGGTTGGAGCAGCACCTCTGTTTTGCTGAGGCTGATAGTCAGGCCAAACAGTTTTGTTGCTGTAGAGAACCTGTCCACAATGGTTTGGAGATGATTTTCTTGGTGGGCCATGAGAGCACAGTCATCTGCAAAGAGAGCTTCCAGAATGAGTCTCTCTGTTGTCTTTGTTTCTGCAGTCAGGCGGCGAAGGTCGAATAGTGAGCCATCCAGTCGGTATTTGATGTAGACACCCAGGTCTAGATCCATCCCAGCATGTTGTAATACTTGGGTGAAAAATAGGTTGAATAGTACCGGAGCAAGGACACAGCCTTGTTTCACGCCATTGAAGATGTTGAAGGAATCGGAAGTCTCTCCACCAGATAGGACTTCCCCTGTCATGCCGACATGAAAGAGCTGGATCAGTTTGACGAATTTTGCTGGGCAACCGAGCTTGCTGAGGATCACCCACAATGTGTCCCTGTTCACTGTGTCGAACGCCTTTGTCAGGTCTATGAAGACAATGTAGAGACTCAGGTTCTGCTCAAGGCATTTTTCCTGCATTTGCCTCACCGTGAAGACCATGTCGATGGTGCTGTGATCTGGTCGGAAGCCACATTGTGATTCAGGCAGGTTCTGCTCTGAAACAGATGACAGGAGTCTGTTGAGTATAACACGGGCGAGGATCTTTCCAGCAGTGGAGAGTAGTGAGATGCCTCTGTAGTTGTCACAGGCTGCTCGTGAGCTTTTGTTCTTGTATAAGGCTACGATGGAGGCATCTCTGAGTTCTGGGGGCATGTCTTCCTCTTCCCATATGCTGGTCAGCACTATGTGGAATGCCTGGAGCACCTTTCCACTTAAGGCCTTGTACACCTCGGTTGGGATCCCGTCTTTACCGGGTGCCTTGCCTGCACTCATTTGTTTAATGGCTTTTTGGACTTCCTCTATTGAAGGAGGGACGTCAAGTTGTTAAATGGAGCGGTTTGGGGGGATCTGGTCAAGGGAGCTTTGGTCAACTGAAGAGGGTTGGTTGAGAAGCTGACTGAAGTGTTCTTTCCACCTGTTGCTGATGCCTTTTTTATCTTTTATGAGAGTGTCACCATCAGAGGATAGCAAGGGAGTGGTGGTGGGTTTTAATGGCCCATAGACAGTCTTGAGCGCACTAAAAAATTGTTTGTAGCTTTTCATATCAGCAAACCGCTGAATTTCTTCTTCCTTTTTTTTCCACCATCGGTCTTGCATCTTCCTGATCTCACGCTGTGCCGTGGCTTGGAGAGACTTGGATCTGTCCTTTTTAGGATCAGAGTTTGGGTTATTTTGCCACTCCTTAAAGGTTTTGTTCTTCTTGCTCAATAGGTCTTCAATAGCAGTGTTGTTCTCATCAAACCAGTCCTGGTGGTTGTGTTGTTTTGGGCCTAGGACTGCCTTTGATGTTTCCTTCACTGCGACTCTGAACTGGTTCCATTTCACGGTTGAGCTTCCAGTGAGTGGTCCCTTGGCAGACAGCTTGTTGTCCAGGCAGGACTGGAATATTTGCAAATAAGATGGATCTCTAAGACGACTCACATTGTAAAATGCGCGAACTGTCTGGGCACATTTTGGATGGCGAGGCGCAATGAGCATTTAAGAGTCGCTCTAACCAATTGGTGGTCTATCCAGCATTCAGCTCCTCTCATGGCTCTGGTGATCTTTACATCCTGGATGTCTTGCCGGCATAAAATGATGTAGCCAATGAGATGCCACTGTTTTGATCGTGGGTGCATCCACATTCTGTTATATTTGTTCGCCATTCTGAACACAGTGTTCGTGATGGTGAGTTCAAACTCTGAGCATTTTCTGAGTAGCAGTAGGACGTTGTTGTTCATTTTGCCCACACCGTGTTTGCCGAGCACTCCTTTCCATCTTTCATGGTCCTAGACAAAGCGGGCATTGAAGTCTCCCAGTAGTATCAGCTTGTCATTGGTGGGCACTGAGTGCAGGACGGCACTCAGGTCAGAGTAGAACTGCTCGATGGTCTCCTCTGTGCTGGTCAGTGTTGGGGCATATTTGCTGATGATTGTGGCATACCGGTGTTTGCTGAGAGGCAAATGGATCTTTATGAGCCTCTCGCTGATGCCCACAGGCAAGTCTGGCAGCTGTTTGAGCAAACTGATCTTGATGGCCAGGCCAACACCGTGGATTCTGTCTTCCTTTGAGGCTCTACCTTTCTAGAAGAAGGTGTATCCAGTGGTGGGTTCGCTGAGTGATCCATCTTCTGGTAAGCATGTTTCGCTTAAGGCTGCCATGTCGATGTTATATCGTGCCAGTTCTTTACCGATTAGAGCTGTTCTTCTCTCAGGTCTTGGGGTATTCTCTCTGTCAAGTAATGTCCTGATGTTCCATGCTCCTAGTTGGAGTTTCTTTGTATTTTTTCTTTTATTTCGACCGCTTAAAGGGGATGACTCGACAGCCGCGGTGTGCTGACCAGGTGTTTGTAGGGCAGGCAATGTTTGGGACACCTTTTCTAGTCCCCTCCCTTGATTAGGGTGAGCAGTGCTGTCCTAGAGAGGGCTGCTCAGTCGCCCAGGATGCTGCCTAATGTCCCTGCTGCCCACAGAGCTGAGCAACCACTGGTCCATGGGCCACCTATGTGCAGGATCGTGACTACAACTGCCAGTGGTCACCTCCACCTGTTGCGTCGTCACTCCCCCATCGCTGCAGGTCTTGAAGAGGGTGGACGGGGTTAGGATAGATGCGTGTCCACAAAGATACTTGTGCGTGAAGGAGATTTAAGTGGAAAAGTTGATGCACAGAGACAGTCCCACTCTCTCGGTGTTGGAAGCCTGGGTCCAGTGGCACGAAAAAATTGTTACGTCTGGAGACTTCCTCAGCTGCATTGGATGGCTGTGTTGTCCTTTGTGCTCCAACACGCCCTAAGCACTCCACAGTGCTTTGCTGTGTCGCCCTCTCAGCCGTTGAACCTTCTTATTGGTTTCTTCCATCTGTTCAGTCGAAGCAGTCTTCACATGCTGGGTCAGCAAAGCCCTGGTTCACCAGGGGTCGACGACCCTATGGCTACCCTCACGGGATGAGGAAACTGAGGCAAACAGGGTTAAGTGACTTATTCAGGGTCCATAGCTAGTGAGTATCTGAGGTCAGATTTGAACTCACAAAGATGAGTCTTTCTGACTCCAAGGTCAACACTCTACTGTGCTAACCTATAACCCCATAATATAGGTTATGTTAGTTTATGTGACTAGTTTCTGGGACCTCATCAAAGTGTGGGGATTATCATGAATTCTCAAAGGTCAGATTGACAGGGTGCATGCTCTGGCATTTTCAACCCATTTTGAAAAATTTCAAAAATAATATCCATGATAGCCCATATGACTATTATTTGAGGACTGTACTGGCTAGGTTTGAAAAGGCTCATCACCAGATATGGTGAATTATCTTCATTTAAAATCACCTGTTTTACAGGCTTCTAAAGACATGGAAATTTATGCCCATCTCTGTGAAATCCTGGATTCTAGAAATAGCAAAGCAAACTTGTGTTAAGTAACAATAAAGCAATAAACAGTAGAAGTCTAAAAGAAGAAAACACAAAACTGAGAAGTTTTCATGGGGAAAAGGATTTTAGCAAGGTCCAGAGTATTTTTAAATATCTCAGGAGCTCAGGTAATAGAAAATTCAATCTGGAATCAGTAAGACCTGAGTTCAAGTCCCTTAATCAGACACTTAAGCTGGGTGGCCCTGGGTGACTTATTTAACCTGTTAAGTGCCTCAATTTCCTCAGCTGTAAAAT
Organism: Monodelphis domestica; assembly: GCF_027887165.1. Classification (NCBI taxonomy): domain Eukaryota; kingdom Metazoa; phylum Chordata; class Mammalia; order Didelphimorphia; family Didelphidae; genus Monodelphis; species Monodelphis domestica. Next base: position 294,355,639 of record NC_077231.1, read on the forward strand.
GAGAAGAAAAATACCTACCTCCTAAGAGTTCTTGTGGGGAAAATGATATTATGTATAAAGTTCATTGCAAACATTAAAATAAATTATAAATAATAACTTTCTTCTTCCTACTGTTCTTTCTTCTTCCCTCATCTTACTTCTCCTGCTCCATTCATCCTCTTCCCCTCCCATTCTTTTCCACTTCCTCTTCCTTCACCATATAATTGACAGGATAGTATTAAGTTTCTAGATATTAGAGAGTGGAGATACCATATGCATGGGTGGGTAGATTGTAAAATAAACTTTGTTAATTTCTCAGTCTCTCTTTAATAATCCCAGAATTAATAACATTATTATCCATATGTTACAAATGAGGACACTGTTGTTCAGAAAGTGTAACTTATCAAGTTTATAAACTTAGCTAATGATAGAGCTAAAGTCAAATTGAGTTCAAGATTGTATATTTCATCTATTATAAACTTATTATATTATCATACAATAAAATGCTTATATTTTAGTGTCTTAATAACATTTCCAATTTAATTCTGATGCTTACACTGATGCAGTTACAGCCCAATTAGGCCTCGATTTTCATTCTAAGAACATCCAAAGATGAAGTTGATGGAATTCTTTCATAATTATGACAAATGGTACTTTAAAGTTGCTCAACATGACAGCTGACTCACAGAAAGGGACTGTGGCTATGTTAGGGTAAGCAATGAACTGGAAATTTGAAAGACTGAACAGTTTTGCTTACAGCCATTTCTCCAGTTTCCTGTAGGAACCCAACATGAATTCTTCCAGTCTTCACACTGTTATCTCTTCACAAAATACTAACCCCCAAGGAGAACATTTTTTTTCTTATTTGTTAATATTGGGCAATTTGCCTGACATGATTTATATGACGAAATATTGATTCTGGAAATAAAAAGCTAAATAAAATATAAAAAAACACAATTTTCTATGTGAAAATTATCTATGTCAATATTTTGAGCACATATTAGAAACTTAAATATTTGTTGAAAGGCATTTGAATCCTTTCTACTGGTTCTAATATAGTTTTTTAGCTTAAGTTCAGACATTTTTCTTGTCCATACTCTTGAACCTCACCACACTCTTTTGTTGTTCAATTTTTTTCTGTCATTCTGTGACCCTATTTGGTGTTTTCTTGGCAGAGACAATGGAGTGATTTGCCATTTCCTTCTCCAGCTCATTTTACAAATTAGGAAACTGAGGCAAACAGGGTTAAGTGATTTGCCCAGAGTCACACCGCTAGTGTCTGAGGTCATATTCGAACTTAGGTTCTCTTGACTTCAGGCTGACACTCTGGACACAGTACCATAAAGCTCTACTATTCAATATTCCCCAGTATAGGTACTATCCTACCACTACTGCCCATTGGTACTCTTCCTCCTTTCCTTCCTTCCTTCCTTCCTTCCTTCCTTCCTTCCTTCCTTCCTTCCTTCCTTCCTTCCTTCCTTCCTTCCTTCCTTCCTTCCTTCCTTCCTTCCTTCCTTCCTTCCTGACTTCCTTCCTTCCTTCCTTCCTTCCTTCCTTCCTTCCTTCTTCCTTCCTTTCTCTTCTCTCTCTCTCTCTCCCTCTCCTCTCTCTCTCTCTCTCTCTCTCTCTCTCTCTCTCTCTCTCTCTCTCTCTCTCTCTCTCTCTCTCTCTCTCTCTCTCTCTCTCCTCTATCACCTTTTGAAAGCAGAAGTTATGCCACTTTTTATCTTTTTATCCCTGCAACCAGATTATTATCTTGCAAATAATAAGTAAATATGGAAGAGGCATGAAGGAAGAGAGAATTTTAATGCATGCAAGATAGAAAAGCTGGGGACCTGATCTGCCAATCAAGGTGAAGATTCTAAACAGAATGTTCCCAGGAAGGTCAGTTGGAGCCTGGACAGAGGAGAGGAACTGAGAGACTTCTTGGGGGTTTCTGACCAAAGGAGGGACTGGCTTTTCTGACCTAGGAAGAGAGAGAGACCTTTGTGGTTTCTGACAGAGTCTGGACTTGAATTACTCAAGTGGAGATTATATGACTGGTTAAAAGAAGAAAAATACTTGTCCTCCATACAGTTCCTCAGATTATCTCTTTATTACACAAATAATAAATACTTTGGGAATTGAAATGATTATATTCAATGCCACAGCTTCACTGTCACTCAATCTATTTCTAAACTTTTCTCCCTGTCATTCATTATAATGTGTCCTGAAAATACATTAAAAACTATTCCAAAGTATAAATACAAATGACTTTAATATTTTTTAAAATTTGACTATGTTCCATGGAATTTTAATTTTGAAATTTATTTCAGGATATGATTAGAAGTATATTTTAAATTGGGACAACTTATTGCCCTTAAGATACTGGGACAATTTTTCTTCATAATTTCTTTAAATATGATGTATTTTAATAGCTTTTAGACATTTTAATATTTGTAGTTTATTTCTCCTTGATCTATTTGCAAAACACTTTTTTCCAATGAGATAACTCACATCTCATATTTTTTTACTCTTTTAACTTTGATTGTTTCTTGATTTCACAATGTGTCATTAGCTCCTACTTTCCCAATTCTAATTTTTAAGAAATTATTTTCTTCAGTGAGCTTTTGTACCTCTTTTTCTATTTTTGGCTAACACTATTTTAAATAAGATTTTTTATTCAATTTTTGTGCCTCTTTTACTGTTAGGTTAAATCTATTTTTCAGGAGTTATTTTCATTTCTTTGTGACTTTGTTACAAATCTTTTAATTCTCTTTTAGAAATTCTCTTACTCTCATTTCTTTCCCTAACTTTTCTTCTATTTTTCTCTTAGGAAGAGAAATGAAGTCACTTGCAAAAGGTCACATAGAAAATAAATGGTAGCTAGTATTGAACAAGTTCTTCTGATTCAAAATCTTTCTATTATATTAACTGAAGTTAGGTGTGTAATTTCTCCTTAATTCTATATTTAATAACATCTTTGCCGAAAATTAGTTGCAAGTATTAAATTTGCCCCTCTCCCACATACCACCCAGGAAGCATTTTTGCAAATGCTAATCTACAAAATATGCTGCATATGTCATTCATTTTCTAAAAGAATCTCATCCTGCTCCCAGTCATCACTTTGTGGTGTTCACTTTTTATCCAGTGTATCATATATCTACTTCTTAAATAAAGTCAAATATGACATCAATAGTAATATAATAGCTCACATGGTAGAAAGCAGGACAACCAACAAATTCTCTCTCTGTCAAATAATCACTGTGTGATTCTCTGCAAGTCTCTTAACCCCTCATTGCCCTAGAAAATCCTCCAAGACTATCACTTATAAAATGCACTGTTCTTTACTGGTAGAGGGAGTATCTTTGTTCAGCATTTCCCCATACCAGTATAATCACAGATCTTGTCTTTTGTCTCATCCCATCTCACAACTATATGATGCTTTAGGGTTTATAAGTGGGCAGTTCAGTGGTGCCATGATGCATAGAGCACCCAGCCTGGAGTCAGGAAGACTCATCTTCCTGAGTTCAAATCTGACCTCAGACACTTAATAATTGTGTGACCTTCAACAAGTCACATAACTGTCATTATATTTGCTTCCATTTCCTCATCTGTAAAATGAACTGGAGAAGGAAATGACAAACCACTCTATTACCTTTTCTAAGAAACTAAGTCAAAAATAATCAGACATGACTGGAATGAACCACCACAATATTTTACATAAATTACTCATTTGATCCTCTCCTTTACCCTGTGACATTATTTTTATTAAGTCTTTTTATAGATAAGGAAACGAAAGTCTCGAAGAAGATAAAAAGTCAGCCACTATTTCCCAGATAATAAGCATATGGGACAGGATTCACACTCAGTTTTTTGTACTTTAAGTTCAAATCATTATCCATTATGCAATATTATCTCAGGTCTAAGATAATAATATATTTGACATTTGATGAGGAATTTAACCATGGGATAAATTCTCAATCCTTCATCAAAACCCTAGTTGTGGGGTTATTGTGTGTTAAGCGGAATTATAGTCATTTTAATTATTCATTTTAGTATTAACTAGAGCATATCGCAATTTAGTTCTGTATTAACTTTATTATTATTTATAACTTAAATATGCTTTATGCCACTATTCTGTTAATGTGGGTTAATCTGGTGAGCATGGTGGCTAGCATGAAATTTACCAACCTAAGTAATTATGATTTAGTCTAATTTCAGCTGTGGTTTACTGTTAGTTACTGCTGTGTCCCATCAGAGTGTGGTTAAGCAAAGTGTAGTGGGCTACTTCTGTGCCTAATATCCACTCCTCTAAGCTGTGTATACAGTTTTAGGGACATTTTCACTGGGAAGCAGAAAGTGGCATGTAGCAGTCTAATTAGTTAGCCTAGTAAGGCTATGACCAAACCTTTTGTTCATGGGGCTATGGTAAGCCCATCTACGAATTTTCAGGGCTTGGATTTGAATTTAAGCTACATTAACAAGGATTAAATAGCTAACAATAATAGAAACAGTTAAAAATCTAAATTTGTGTATTATCTAGTATTAATTGGGTTTTATTTTTCATTAAGAATTAAATTTTTTAAGAATTAAAAAAATAATATAAAAGCCTCATAATAGTCATATAATAGTTATTTAATAACCTTGTCTCTGTATATTGTATCCTCAAATTATGTCTTCTAGCTTTGGAATTTTATGGAAATAAGGACATGATTTTTGATAGTAGGTAGGAAGTTTAGTGAATATAAATACATATTTATATTCATATAAATTATTATAAATCATCTCCATGTCCCTTTTCTCCTTTTACTTTGTTAGGGGGAGTGAAAAAAGAAGTATAAACATTATGTGTTTAGATCATTCACTTAGTTTCCTTCAATAATTAATATTATAAGGGGCAGCTTGGTAGCTCAGTGAATTGAGAGCCAGGCCTAGAGATGGGAGGTCCTAGGTTCAAATCTGGCCTTAGATACTTCCCAACTGTGTGACCCTGGGCAAGTCACTTGACCCCCATTGCCTAGCCCTTACCACTCTTCTGCTTTGGAACCAATACAAAGTATTGATTCCAAGATGGAAGGTAAGGATTTTTTAAAAAATAATTAATATTATATTATTCCTTAATACTCTGTAGAAAAAATATGTATTGATTCATATATATATATATATATATGTCTCATCATGCTTCATGTAATATCACCATTTATTCTCCATCAGCTATGACAAATTCATGGATATATTAGTCACTAAATGTCATTGTTTTTTCCAGGCACCTGCCCAGTTGATAAAGCCCCCCCCCCCCTTCCCAAACAACCTCCCCCCATGCCAGTTAGAATCAATTATGCCACATTATGGACTGATGAGTAAGTGTAACATTGTAATGCCTTATTTTATCGTAGTTTGGAAGTGGTCAATAAATGTATCAGGCTGAAGTAACCACCAGGATCCAGTCAAAGGAGTTAGGCACATCACAGTGGATGGGCTTCCTCTAAAGGATCGCAAGCCTTCTAGTGGTGGGATGGTACCTCTCATGAGGTGAGGATTGAGGCATTACTAATGGCTGTGACACGGTAGGAACATAAGGTTTTTGATCCTGTGACCATGGATAGGATGTACATGTCTTTCTACATAACCTATAAACTCATGAAAATAATTAGGTTAAGAATAAAGAATAAGAATTTAAATGTATATAGATCTATATGAGTATAATGCATTTAGTAATATGTGAATATAATGTCTATGAGATATGCTAGGGATAAATAAATCCATGCACTATATACATAGCAGCAAAATCACACATTGTTATTATGGTTCTTTAGATGCTAATTTATTATGTCAGGAAGTATTTTAAGCAGAATATCAGCTTTGGGGGTTCATGGTGAAGTGGTTTGCCCCCTTCTTGAATTGAATGTCCTTCAAATCATTTTACAGTGGTATTGGGCTAAATTCAAAATCAATGGCTTCAGAAATTTGATCTGAATCCTTCCCCCAAAAGAAAACAAAAATAAAGAATCTTCCTTTCTCTAAGTAAAATCAAGGATTTGTGGTGTGAAAATTCTCTAAGATCATAATGTTCTTTAGTTCAGAGTTAAGTACTAATTTTATTTCTATTTCTGGCTTTCTCAAAATTTCTAGTTGCCTTGGGTTTTCTACTTCTTTCTTAGCCTTCCTCTAAGATCAGACATGACACAGGTAACCTAGAAGGATTTTTAAAAAAATATTTTTTTCTTTCCAAGAGACTTTTTCAAATGGAGAACAACAAAAACACAAAGATTGCTCTGTGATTCTTTGAACATTACATGTTTTTAATCTATAGATATCAAATGCTTCTGCAAACACCCACTGGTTTTTACTATACCCTCTAGAAATAGAATTACTGCTGTTTTATGAACTAAATTTTTAAAAAAGCTTTATAGTACAACTTGGCAAAATATCAAGAAGACATTGAATTCCAGTCTCCCTTCTCCCTGTTAGAGATGGCCCTATTCTCTAGCAAGTAAGAAACAATAATAAGGGGATATAAAAGGATGCTGTGATTTCATTTATATTGTAAATAATATAAATCTCTATTATGCATTGTTTTTATTCAAGCATTTAATAAATTCATTGTTATCTTCAAAGCTGTACCAGTTTCCTTTGTTTTCTTCCAAACCTTCTTCTGTTCTCTCATGTGCAATAAAAAGAAACTTTTCAATGATCATAATTTCATTATTTTTGAGGGGGCAGAGGTCAATGCTATTTAGAGCTTTACTCTCTACCTCACCTACTTTAAAATATCCCATCTCTAATAGAAATATAAATACGTAAATAAAAACACAATCTATGACTGGAATAATCAGTTAAGCAAATGCAAATTCACACATTTGCCTTAAGTCAAAAAAAGTACGTCTCCTTCTGTACTGGGATTCTATCACATTTCTATTGGGATGAAGGCTACATGCTTTATGATCTGCCTTCTGGATGGTACATAACTTCTCTCTATCATTTTTAGACTTTTACTATATTCTTAGAGAGTTGCATAGAATACTCAGAGGTTAAGTGGTTTGCTCAGAATCCCATAGCTAGTATCTATCCAAGGTGGAAAAAAATAAACTTTTCTGTACCCAACATCATATTTTGTGCTTTTAGTTATTAATATATATTTCCTAAGCCACCATCTTCTCTGTGCTGAGGATTGTAGCCCAAAGAACATTCTCTGAGGTCCTCTCAAAAAGACAAATAAAATAACATAAAGAAACCCCCACAAATAAACTCTGCCCTTTCCCATAGTGGTTTAATACACCCTTAGGCTTGGTACATACTGTATGACTCACAGGGCCTTTAAACCTTTAATGAACCAAATAACAGGTCCAGCCAAAGGGCTGGAGGCTGCCTTCCCAAATGAAGGGAGGCTTGTTCTATGTTTACCAGCAGAATTGGTGACTAGAGAATAATTCCTAGGATGTAGATCTGTGTAGCGGAATGGGAAAGCTGGGTCAGGTTTGGACTTTCTATAGAATTTAATTTTTTTTTAAAGAATTGGAGCTTACTTTTAAAGAAAGAAAAGATCAGACTCTTTTGGCTTCCCTACACCCTAATTTATATCCCTCTGCATTACAGTGAATGCTTTGAAAGTGATATCACCTACATATTTTGTTGATGCAAACATGTTCCAGCTGTACCTAGCACTCATAGAACAATTTTAGAGTTGAAATGATCAATTGTCCATTTTTTATAAAGTCCACTTTTTGAAACAATTAAGGAACCTCTTAAACTCTAAAGTTCCCAGTCCCTTCCTCCTTCTTTCATGCCATCATTTGGGAAACACTGAATAAACGAAACTAATTTTATGATCAGCTTAACAAAAGGGTGGATAAATAGGTTTAAAATAATTATATAATATTTCAAACTATATTTTGAATCAATAACTATCAAAAATTTCTAGTATTGTCTAAAATAGAAAAGCAGGTCAGTGTAATGGAATAGATATGCAACAAATAGCTATATATATACATATATATATACATATATATAGTAACCTTGATTTGACAAATTCAGAATTCCAAGTTTTTGGACTAAGAATTATTTGATAAAAATTGTTAGAAAAACTGGAAGGCAGTTTGGCAGAAACTAGATATAGAATAATGTCTTACCCATTTACCAGAATAGGATCAAATGAAGACATGACCTGGGTATAAAGGGAGATATTATAAACAAATTAAAAATGGGAGTTTCTCAGTTAAATCTGGCCTCAAACACTTCCTAGCTGTGGGCTCCTGGGCAATTACTTAATCCCCATTACCTAGCCCTTAACACTCTTCTTCTTTAGAACCAATACATAGTATTGAGTCTAAGACTGAACATAAAGATTTTAAATAAATGAATACATAAGCAAACAAAATAAATAAATTAGAAGAATAGGGAACATAGTATCTAACATATTTATAAATAGAATAATTCATGAATGAAAAGATATAAAGTATTGTAAAATATTGAATACATTAAATTGAAGGATTTTATACAAATAAAACTAATATAGTCAGGATTAGAAGGAAAGTAGTAAATTGGGAAAAAAAAACATTTGTGTACAGTTTCTCAGAATATCTAAAATATATAGAGATTTTTTGTCAAATATGAGTTTAAGCCATATCCAAATTGATAGTCAAAAGACATGAATTTGGATAAAGAAATCAAAACTATATACAACTATATGAAAAATCATTTTAAATCATTATTGATTAGAGAGATGAAAATCAAAACAATCCTGAGATATCAATTGCCACCTATCTGTTTGGCTACCATTATAAAAGGGCAAAATGACAAACATTGGAGGGAATAAGGCAAAAGAGGGATACTAATACATTATTGGTAGAACAGATCCAACCCTTTTGGTGAGCAATCTGGAATTATACTTAAAGAATTACAAAATTTTGTATATCTTTTGACCCAGTACCCCTGTCAGACTTATTTACTAAGGTGATCAAGGAAAAGAGAAAGGAAACTATATGTTCTAACATTTATACCAGTTTTTTTTGTAATAGCAGAGAACTGGAAATGAAGAGATGTCTATCAGTAGGGGACTAATTGAACAAGTTGTGTTATATGTTTGTAATAGTATATTATTATGCTATAAGAAATGGCAAACAAGATGATCCTCCAAAACATGGAAAAAATACATAAAGTGATACAAAGTGAACACTGTACACATTAACAATAATGTATGATGATCAAGTGTAAATGACTTAACTATTTCCAATATGGCAAGAATCTAGGACAAATGCAAAGGACTCATGACAAAAAAACCTAGCCACTGCCAAAGAAGGAACAAAGTCCAAATGCAGATTGAAACCTACTATTTTTCACTTTATTTCCTCTGTGAATTTTTTTCTAGTGTAACCAATATGTGCCTCATTTCACAATACAATGAATAGGGAGATGTATATTATTTGATAATACATCTATAATCTATATAATATTACTTGCCTTCTTGGGGGTGGGGGAGGAAAGGAAAACAAATAATTTGAAGACAATGAACCAATCTAACTCATGTTGAGTAGACAAGGCTTTGGCAATCCATATATTAGTTCTACTTCTCAAGTGAATCTAGGCTTCTTACAACATGTCAACCATCAGTAAGCAAGCTGACTCCCACCATCTGCTCTCCTTGACCATACAGCTTGGGACTGAGAGAGAACTTAGAGACTGTCTTCTCCTTTCCAAACATCTTACAACTAAACAAGTGGTATCTCATTTCAGCAAAGCTTTAAGTTGGGTTCGAATGCCAAATAACCTTTCATGAAAAGGGGGAATTGATGAGGGAGCAATAGGAGAAATGTTGCTGTCTGTGAATCTAACTAGAACCATAATTAGCATCTCTGGTTCATAGAGAAAGTAAATGGAAAGGTGGAATCAAATCAATGTTTTCAATTTGGGAATTTGGGAGATAGGGAGTGAGGGGAGAAAATACCTTGAAAAGAGCTGTGAGATTGGTATTCAAGGCTCCAAAGGGAAAGGCATTAGTAATTGGATGAGGAAGTGTTCCTGGAATATTTTAAAACAGCTACAGGAATAGCTGCCACTGTGGAATGGAATAAGTTGGAATCAAATTGGAATAGATGTTACCTAGGGTATGACTGGAAAGGACCCCAACCTGTAAGCTAGCTAATTAAACTAATTATTCTCTTTAACTCATATGTAAACTTAGTTTCCCTATTAGCTAAAAGTACTAATGCTGTTAATGCCTTCCAAATGTCAGCACCCTGGATGATGGTGCCAATTTTTCTGCCTTAGTTATGTTTATGCTTCAATTTCTCTTTTTGATGAACATAGAGATACAACAGCTGGGCTGTGGAAATATATTTTTTCTAAAGTGCCATAACAAATCTTATGGTCATTTCCAGCAGACTAGCAAGTCCAAGCTCTTTTAATTCATAGGAAAATTTACTTATAGCATCTGGTAAAAATAAATCAGAATAAAAATTCGGTCCTAATCTGGATGAACCCATGATTGTATGAAAAGATGGAGTTTGAAACTGTGGTTCAAGAAATACTCTATACTATGGCCTCTGGGTATACAGAAATCAAACTATTTTTGGAAAGCTTAGTACATGGAAGAGTAAGAGGGATGCTGGGGAAGCTGTTCAAGAGGTACCCCACCCCATTAAATCTCATGGCTCTGAGCTTTTATCCAGTATATCAAATTCCCTTCTCACATGTTAGATCTGAAGCTACCTCTGAATTTATAATTTCAGTTTCCCAAAATAGCAAGTCCCTCCTCTTTCTCCACAAGACATTCAGTTGATTGATGGCCATTACTAGGGAGAGGCCCTCAGAACTTTACCCCATGGTAAGCTACTGAGGAGGTACAGAGGTACTGAGGAGGTACTCTTTCCTTCTCAGTCCATCCTAGCCCCATCATCACAATGGCACCATCATCCTAGGTCACCTTCTCCTGTCAACCTCTTGGTGCTGCTTTTAGACTAGAACTCTCTGCCACCAACTACTTGCTCTAAGAGCAAATATTGCTCATTAAAACTATGACATGAATTCAACTTTGGCCATGCACTGAATATTTAAAGCTTCAGACTGATTGTTTCCCTTTCATTCTAAGGTGGGTCATCTTAGATTCCTGAAGATATGGCCTCTCACAATCAGAATCTCAGGTATCTTCATCTGGGGCTTCTTCCTTAAATAATTTGTGAAGATTTTTTCTACATATATGATAAAGATATTATTTGCTGTCATGCAGAAGTGACCATTAAAAATTGAATGAGAGCAGAGATAGTGGTGATTCCTCACATAATGAGATTCCACATGAAAGCTATAAAGCAGGTAATGTTTATATTTCAGATACTACTTACTGCCATTATGATTTCAGTTCCATGAACCATCTTTATGTTTTCCAACCATGGCCTGACTTACCCAAGGTCTCATCTCTCATGCTTCCCATTGGCCTTTTATTATAAACCCCTTTTATGTGTTACTTTCTCCTATCAGAATGTGAGGTTTTTGAAAGCAGATAATACCTTGGTTTTGTCTATTTGGATTCCTGGTGCTTTGTGCTTAATACATGCTTTAAAATATTTTATCATTCATTCCAATTGTAATACAAGACTTCTTAAGCTGTCCAAAGACGATCAGAGGATGCTTGGAGTTATGGTGGCAGCATAAGAGATGCTTAGCTTGCAACACCTCCAAACACACAACAATAGAAAAGAAAGTGCCTCAAAACAAAGGAAAGCAGGACCACATCTCACTCGGGTGAAAGAGGAGAGTAGCCCTGTGAATGCTGCATCAGGAGGAACATGAAGAGTATACATGAGAGATCTTGCAGAGTACTTCCTTTTGTGCTGATGTAACAAGAAAGTAGGCAGGGAAGAAGTCCTACTCCTGCCAAGTGGTCTGAGACAAGAAAATAGCCGTTCAAAATCAGCCTCAAAAAGGCCTGAAGTAAGAAAACTTCAGAGCTCAGACAAAGGATACAACATAGAAACTGAAAGGGGGGGCCTTAGAGGAGGGGTCCAGTTGGTCAAAAAATTGCTGGAAACCTCTACAAAGGAAGCAAACCAGTCTACCCCTAAAAATGAACATCAATGACCAAAAAACTCCAAACATCCCCAAGCATCTGAGAAGGATACCCTGAAAGCTTGGAGCAGTGCTTCATCCTCCTTAGGAGCAAAGCAAAACCTCAACAGATAGACAAAATAATCAGAAGAGTAGGGGATAACAACTAAAAAAAATGAGCAAAAGCAAAGGAAAAAAAAACCTAACCTTAGAAAGTTATTTTAGTGACTGGGAAGATCAAAATACAAACTCAGAAAAGCCAACAATGGCAAAAAGGAAAACTAAAGCTTCAAAGGAAAGTAAGAAAGAATGTCATGTCCCAAACTAACTCTTAGAAGAACTTGAAAAGAAGTTTAAAATATCAAATAATAAAATAAATGATAGAATGATTCAACAACTTGGAAACTAGAGTGAATGGGATGGAAATAGAGACAAACATAAAACAAAAATCTCCCTAAAGATTAAAAAAGGGCTAAATGGAAAAGGAAACACAAACTCAAGGAAAAGAAACAATCCCCTAAAATTTGACTTCAGCAAATGGAAGCTAATGACTCTATACGGCATTAGGAAACAATAAGAGCAAATAGAAAGAAAGAAAAAAAATAGAAGATAATCTGAAATAACTCACTGGAAAAAAAATGAACTGAAAATAGATCCAGGAGAGGCAATCTAAGAATGATCAGAAAACCTGAGTCTGACACCATATATTTTCAAACAAGAAGGGAAAATACAAATTGAAAAAATTCACAAATACTTCCTAAAAGAGACCTAATCTAAAAAAATAACAAGACAATTATAGAAAAACTAAAATAAAATTTTTAGAAAATCAAGGAAAACATATTGCAAGCAGCCAGCAGGAAATAATTCAAATATCATGAAGCCATAGTACAGGTTACACAATACTTGGAAGTTTCTTTATAAAAGGACCATAGAACTTTGAATACGATAGTTTTAAAAGGAAAAGGATCTAGGACTACAACCAAGAATCACATACCTAGTGAAACTGAGCATAACTCTTCAGGAGAAAAAAGTGACATATACTGAAATAGAAGACTTCTAGGTATTACTGACAAAAGAGCCAGAGATGAAAAAGAAAATTTAATGACCAAATTCAGCACTCAAGAGAAGCATAAAAAGATAAACAGAAAAATGAAAAACTTAAAAGGGTTTTAATGAGATTGGATTGAATACATTCATACTTGGGAAAGTGATAATTAAGATGCTTCAGATATAGATGATACTTGAGTCATATAAGGTACTTAAAATATTTGAGAGAAAATCAAGTAAAACCAAGCAGCATTTAGGATATGCTGGGATAAAGGAAATGTGAGAATATTATGGTAGGATAACATTTAGATGAAGAGGTTTGCTCTGGCTTTGCCAGGTCAGTCTATGAAGAAGGTTAAGACATTTGAATAGCTTCTTGTAATCAAGCTATTATCAGCCTCAAGAACATCATTTTTTTTCATTTTGTGTCCTATTTTTAGGATATCTGAAGGATAACAGAGTAGAAATTTTAATATAAATTGATCCCTAGTTTGCTTTTTAAAGGTTATATTATAAATAAAAGTGTTATAGTTCATTGGGTCAACAATTTAGAGCTGAGTAGTGGTGGTGGTGGTAGTGGTGGTGGTCTTTAGAAGCAGTCATCTAATTTATTTTACTGATAAAAAATTAAGACTCGTGAAGTTAAAATGACTAGCCCCAAGTCACTAAGCTACTAAGTGTCAGTAAAACAATTTAGACTGAAATTATTTCGGACTTCAAGTCCAGTACTCTACCCATTATTCAATATTGCTAGCACATTACATTTGAAAAGTGACATATTCCAATGAATTCAGGCATTTGTATCTCTATGTATAAACTCCAGAACTTTTGTTTTGGTTATTATCAAAGACTGTCATTAAATTTGCTTTCTGAAGCCACCTTTAAAAAATATGGACAGAGGGGGCAGCTGGGTAGCTCAGTGGATTGAGAGCCAAGCCTAGAGACGGGAGGTCCTAGGTTCAAATCTGGCCTCAGACACTTCCCAGCTGTGTGACCCTGGGCAAGTCACTTGACCCCCATTGCCTAGCCCTTATACACAGTATTGACTCCAAGACAGAAGGTAAGGGTTTAAAAAAACATATGGAAGGAGTTTATAGGGAAAAAAAAAACAAAATAAAAAAAAGTAAAATATTGTGGGTTAATTTGAAAAAAAAAAACAGTTGTATTCTACTGGTGGCATTGCTTCACAAAAACTGCAGGGCTAAAGACAGTTAAGAACAGCTAGGTGGCATAGTGGATAGAGCCTTGGGCTTGGGATCAGGAAGACTCATCCTTATAAGTTCAAATCCAGCCTCTGAAATTTATGAGCTATGTGAGCTTGGAACTAACTTAAATCCATTTGCCTTAATTCCTCATCTGTAAAATGAGTTAGAGAAGGAAATGTCAAATGTCTCAAAGGTCTCTGCCAAGAAAACCCCAAAAGGAGTCCCAAAGAATCTGATACAACCAACAACAAAAGAAGTTGAATTTTATTCTCCTGTTAAGCAAGATTCACAGTTAAGGGCTAATAAGGAGTGAAAAAATATATACATTGATAAATAAGAATGATAGGCTTATAAAAATAAGAATTATATAACATACTCATATTAATTACAACTCTCCTAAAATAAAACATAAGTCTATATTATATAGGAACATTTAAGAATATGTATCTAGGAATAGATATGTATAGATGGGAAGAAGAAGAAGGGCAAAGATAAGATTACAGGTCAAAATGTGATCAATTACAGCACATGGACATTAGATTGAGAAAGTTAAAATAGAAGGGAATCAGCTGGAGTGATCTGATTTTCAATTTTCCATTCCTATCATTTTTAAAAAGAAAATTCCAATGAATGTTTAGGAGTTTTTAATATGGTTCTATCTAATGCTCTCCATTAAGCAATATCATTTTCCCAGGTATTATATCACAATGTAGATTAAGGTAAGAGCTAATCATCCCTAAGTCTCCACAGTTAAAGAAAACATGACCTTTTCTTGCTGGCCTGCTTCACTCCAAAGAAAATAATATATTATTGTCCTATAAAGGACAAGAGAAGGAGATGAGCTTCTGTTAATGAAGCTTTTATATAAAATTCTAATTCCTAATTGAATTATTATTCAGTTCTCTTATTTTCTATTTGGGTCCCATTTATAGTGTTCTCTATAGCCTTTAAAATTTCATGTTTATAGAACCCTCTAAATTGTTCTTCTCAATTCTGTGTGATCATTAAAAAAAAAGATAAAATAGATGAGAGAAATGGGCTGGATGGCTGGCGTGGTGGGAGAATAACGTCTTACTAAAAGGGTGTTTGTATAAGCACTTTAGGAAATCAAAGATATTTCTTGTTTAAAAGGCATGGCCATGGCATAATCAGCTACACTGAAAACACTATTAAGAAAAAGATATTTTTTTACCTGTTATGAACCAGTGGAGGAAGGGAGAAAAGAGAGTTCATTATGTGGGCAAATCCCAGTAATGCTAAGATCCTGCCAGACCAACAATTAGCTTATAGTCTTAGAGTAAGATTCTATGGAACATGGAACATGTGTGTATGTTTACATGTATGTATGATCATATGTACATATATACATATACCTGCTGCATTTCAAGATAATTATGTTTCTTTGTGCTATGGAATATTCTATTTTATATACTTAAAAATGTTATTCTGAGGAGTCCAATGAATTTACCAGATTGTCTAAAGGGACTATGCCACAAAAAAGGAATAATGACTATAATGACTACTGTCTTAGAGTTGCCCATGACAATGAGAGAATAATTGAGGGTCACACAACTTGGATGCATCAGAGACAAGCCTTGAGTCCAAATCCTCCAAAAGTGGGGACTCTATTCAGGGTGCTAAGCTACAATAGTGCAATGTTTCAAAGGAGTGAAAGGCTGCCTTTGAAAAATTAAAGAAATGATCATTTTTAATGTTTTTAATTATGTAGAAATCTTGTTTAAAGACGCTTAAAAATAAACACACATTAAAGATAAATACTACTCAGTCCAAGCTAAAGAATCTAAGGAAACCAATAAAAATGGACAAAATTTGTCTTGCAAATATTCTATGAAAACTTATGCTAAAATCTTCCCCTCCAAAATATTGAATATTCATTTAATTTGGAACTCATGCAATTTTAATTTCTTGAGTAACTACAGTGAGGTGAAAGAAGTTCACTGTTAATTTTTAAATACTTAAAAGGGGAAGGATGTGGTGGGGGAACAGGCAAAATGGAAACATATATCAGTCTAGAGGATTCCTCCTCTAATCCCCCAAAACAAAATCAAGTAATCTTTGAAAGACGACTCAAAAATGATTATTTCAATAAAAGAAACTATAAAGTCAAAAAAAGAAATGACAGCTCCATAAAATACAAATGCAAATAAAAAAGCTGTGACACAAAGCCTTGGAGGCAAATGCTTCTTTCCAAGGAGGGATGGTTTTCCTTGGCCTCCAGGTGTAATATTGTGTGCACTGATGAGCTGATCAACAGAACAGAACTTCTACCCAGCTGTAATCAAGAGTGATTGATGGTTGGGACAAAAAAAGTTGATTATCATGACAAGTTCACTGATGTGGAGAAAATAAGCAATGCTCTGGAAATGGATAAAACCTGTTCAGAGCCTGCCTTCTAAAAAGCATTTTATAAGTAAAATAAGAAAAAGGTTAGCATCCAACCAAGAGACCTGAGATAGGGATATACCAGCTAAAGGTAAACTTAATTCACTTTAATCTCTACAGATGGAAAGAATCAGCTCACTTAAATCTTAAATGCAAACCATGTGGAATATGTTAAAGATGTACTTAGTCAAAGTGATGTTTACCATCGTCCAACTAAGGAACACTGTATGCATATATGTTCCTTGAATCCAACAAATAAAACTCATACATATATCTTGACATATATAATTTATGGTGAACACATTTTGATTTGTTATTTTCAACTCACTCATGATAAAGGGTGGGCTCCCTATGGATTCTGTAACTTTTGATAAAAACCATTTCAATTTAAATCAAAACACAAATTTAGACAGAGACAACAAACCCCACAGGTGTTTTCCCATTCTACATTTGATATTTCAAAAAAGATTTCAGGAATCAGAAAACAAAATGAATCTGGGCTTAAGAATTTGATGCAATAATTCTGAGATAGTAGCTGCACTATTAAGACATCATTAAAATAGAACAAAAATGAACCAGTTGACCTGTGGTATTTTTTATGACTTGAGAGTGTTAGTTTTCAACCTACACACACACACACACACACACACACACACACACACACACACACACAGAAGAGAGCTGCTCTATCAATGTAATCTTAGGCATGTTTCTCTTTTCCAATTAGATTTTAATTTTATCACTTTAACCTCTCTGGTTCCCAGTTAAGATAAATTACCAGGAGCAAATTAAGCTAGACTATCCATAGGCAGCAGACATAGCATATTGCCAGGATCATACTCTTTCCAAACCCAAGTCCTTCCAGCTTGGTCATACACATTAGAAATTTTGTTACAATGCCACCATCCTTCAGGAAGGCAGGATTACCTCCATAAAATGATGAGTGTTAAAAATAAATCTTTTGCAGAATATTTATGCTCTCTAAATCATTGCTGTCCCACTAGAAAGTACATTTGGATTACATGTGTACTTGGGCTTAGGTTTACTACTAACTTCATGTTGGTGTCTGAGGGCTCCCCTGATATCTAATATATATATATATATATATATATATATATATATATATATATATATATATATATATATATATATATAACTTATCTAAGATTGTATTAATTTCCTTAATTTCTTTCTTTTTTGGTTAAATTTATCTAGTTCTGAGATAGGAATATTTTATTATGTATTTCCATTTAGTTTTTCCCTTAAAAAATCTGGGTGATAGAGGCTTTTGGTTTAAGATGGCCACAGTATAGAAGCAACTGACCGATATAAGGTACCTCAAAAGGACAAAAACTCAAAATCAGATTAGCAAAGGGGCTCCACTGTAGGACATAGCCTCGAAGGTAGGTGGGATTTTGGTATTTCTACACTATAAGGGGGTTAAATAACTCTCACCAAAGTGTGAGCTGATCATCCCTCCCCCACTCCACCTTTGCTGCCAGAGTCAGAACCAGCATAGAAAAATCAGAGTGAGCTCAAGGCATTCTCTAGATCCTTAGAAGCTGGCTAAGAAGACCACAGACTTACCTTTGAGAGCAGATAGTCTTGGCACCCCAGGAGGCTGAGAAACAGACCTGGGGCTCAGAGATAGAACAGAAACAGTAGACATAGCTAAGACAAAAAAAATAGCCTCAGGGCAAAAACACTCTGTAACATAATACACAGAAAGCCTGCCCTTCTTCCTCAGACTTCTGGCTGGGAAGGGAAGGAAAAGCCAACAAAAGCAATGGCCACCAACATCCAACAACTACAATCTATAACTACCAAAAAAACAAAAATGAGAAAAAGCCTTTGACTCTGGATTATATCTACTCTGAGAATCAAAAGGCTACAGAGATAGTAGAGGACAACAAACAAGCAAACACATCCAACCTTGCAACAACAAAAAATGGAAATTGGTCACAAGCTCTCCAAGAAATCAGGCTGGGATTTGAGAACCAAGTTAAAAAGATAGAAGAAATTTGGCAAGAAAAGTGAGAAATAGTTCAATGGTTTAAAAGACAGAATTTCTCACCTGGAAAAAGAAGCCCAGAAATCAAATGAAATGATGAGCAAATTGAAGACCAGAAATGACCTGCTTGAAGCCATGAAAAGCAGGATAGACCAAACCAGAAAGAAATAAAATCATAGTGGAAAACCAATCTTTAAAGACCAGAATTGGGCAATTAGAAGCTAAGGATCTCAAAAAAAGAGCAAGAATTAATAAAGCAAAGACAAAAGAATGACAAAATAGAAGGAAATTTGAAATAACTCATTGAGAAAATGATAGATATGGAAAACTGATCTAGAAGAGACAACTTGAGAATGATTGGTCTGCCTGAAAACCCAGAAATAAACAGAAACCTTGACATCATACTACAAGAAATTATCCAAGAAAACTGCCCTGATATTATTCAACAAGAGGGAAAAAGAGATATTGAAAGAATCCATAAATCACCCTCTACATTGAATCATTGAATGACAACTACCAGGAATGTAATAGTCAAATTCAACAGCTTCCAATCTAAGAAGAAAATATTACAAAAAGCAAGAAAGAGAAAATTCAGACATCAAGGTGCACCAAACAGGATTACACTGGATCTGGCAGCTTCCACACTAAAAGACCTCAAGGTTTGGAATATGATTTCCAGAAAGGCAAGAGAATTGGCTCTACAACCAAGGACAACCTACACATCAAAATTGACTATATACTTCCATGGGAAATTATGGACATGTAACAATATAGAAGATTTTTAAGTATTTGTTAAGAACAGACTAGAACTAAATGGAAAATTTGGAATCCAAATTAAAAAAAGTCAAGAGAAACATAAAAAGGTAAATAAGAGAGGGGGATTTTTTTAATTCAATAAGGTAAAATTGTTTATATTCCTATATGGAAAAATGTTATTTGTAACTCAAAAATTATATTCACTACTATGGTAGTTAGAAGAATTATTCACAGTTAGAGGTTGGGGTACTAAGTGATTTAAGATGATATGCAAAAAAGAAAAAGGGGAGGAATAGAAGATGAAACTAAGAGATACTTGAAATAAGAAAAATAAGATAATCTATACCACACAAAGAGGTGCATGGTAGGAGGAGAAGAATACTGTTATAAGGAGAAGAGAATGCTAATAGGTAACAGTCAAATGTTACTCTCAGTGGAATCAATTCTGAGAGGGAAAAGCATCTAGATCCATTGGGATGTTGAATTCTATCTGAACCTACAGGGAAGTTGTGAGGGAAACACCAATGGGTGGAATGGGGCAGGGGATATAAAAAGGAAGGGTAAGAAAGGGGGGAGGGAATTTAATAGACCCTAAAAAATTAAGAGGGGAATAAAAATGAAGGGGGTGGAAAGGGAAGTAAAATAAGGGTGTGTATTAGAGAGACTGGTTAAAAGCAATCAACTGGTGTAGAAGGAAACAGTAAAAGAATAAAGGGCAGGACTATGAGAGGAAATAAAAAAATTTAGGAATACACAGATAGTAATCATAACTCTGAATGTGAATGAGACACACCCATAAAATGGAAGAAAATAGTAAAGAGGATTAGAAACCAAAATCCCACTATGTTGTCTACAAGAAACACACATGAGGCAGGTAGACAAACACAGGGTAAAGGTTAAAGGCTGGAGCAAAATCTATTGGGTATCAACTGAGAAAAAAAAGGCAGGAGTCACTGTCCTGTCTTCATATCTGACAAAGCCAAAGTAATCTGATTAAAAGAGATAGGGAGGTAATTACATCCTGATAAAAGGCAGTATAGATAATGAGGAAATATCAGTACTCAACATGCATGCAAATTTCTAAGGGAGAAACTAATGGGGTTTGAGGAGGAAATAGATAGTAAAACTATATTAGTGGGAAAACTGAACCTTCCTCTATCAGATCTAGATAAATCAAACCAAAAAATAAATGAGAACGAGGTAAGTGATGTGAATGAAATCTTAGAAAAATTAGAGTTAATAGATATACGGAGAAAAATAAATAGGGACAAAAAGGAATACAACTTCTTTTCAGTAGCACATGGTACATTCACAAAGTTTAACCATGTACTGGAGCATAAAAACATTGCAGACAAGTGCAAAAGAGCAGAAATAATAAATGCAACCTTTTCAGATCATGAAGCAATGAAAATAATAATTAGTAAGATTATATGGAGAGGCAAATCAAAAATTAATAGGAAATTAAATAATACAACTGTCCAAAATAGGTTAGTTAGAGAACAAATATAAACAATTAATAATTTCATTTAAAAAATGACAATGAAGAGACATCCTTTCAAAATCTATAGTATGCAGCCAAAGTAGCACTCAGGGAAATTTAAATCCTTGAGTGCATATTTTAACAAATTAGGGAGGGCAGAGGTGAATGAATTGGACATGCAAAATAAAGAACTATAAAGTGAACAAATTAAAAATATCCAGATAAAAACTAAATTAGAAATCCTAAAAATTAAAGGAGAAATTAATAAAATCAAAATGGAAAGAACAATTGAATTAATAAATAAGACTAGGAGCTGGTACTTTGGAAAAAAACAAATAAAATAGACAAAGTACTGTTTAAAAATGGAGATTTGAATCCCAAACTTCAATCCACAGAAGTTCTTGTAACTTCCTAGAATGCCCTATAATCTCAACCTGAGATACCCACCTGGGTTGAGAACAAAATGGGTATTTAAACTGACTGTACCACCTACTTGCTCTCTCAGCTTCCGCTTCTAAGCATGGGCATCTCTCAAGATGTAAAGTAAGTGGCTGTGTATGGGCTATTCAGCCCTAGACACATGCTTTTCTTATTTTGTATTTTCTTATTTCCTTGATTTCTAATAATCTTTAATAAACCTCTAAAAATATAATACTTTTAGTAAGGAAACTAATTTAACTCTTACAACTGGTTAATCCAATAGAGAAAAGAAAGAAGAAAACCAAATTAACAGTATCAAAGATGAAAAGGGAGACCACCTCTAATTAAGAGAAAATTAAGGTAATTATTAAAAACTATTTGGCCCTATTATATGGCAATACATATGGTTTTCTATTACAAAAATATAAGTTGCCTAGTTTAACAGAAGAAGAAATAGAATACTTAAATAATCCAATATCAGAAAAAGAACCTGAGAAGCCATCAAAGAACTTCCTAAGAAAAAAATCAGTAGGGACATATGTATTCACAAATGAATTCTATCAAACATTCAAAGAATAACTAATCCCAATATTATGAAAACTACTTGACAGAATAAGCAAAGAAGAAGTTCTACCAAATTCCTTTCATGACAGAAATATGGTACTGATTCAGAAGTCAGGCAGATCAAAAACAGAGAAAGAAAAGTATAGACTAAGCTCCTTAATGAACCTAGATGCAAAAATCTTAAATAGAATACTAGCAAAAAGACTCCAGCAAGTGATCACGAGGGTTGGTCATTATGATCAGGTGGGATTTATACTAGGAATTCAAGAATGGTTCAATATTAGGAAAACTATCCATATAATTAACCATATTAACAAGTCAACCAAACAAATATCACATGATTATCTCAATAGATGCAGAAAAATCCTTTGACAAAATATAATACCATTCCTATTGAAAACACTAGAAGTATAGGAATAGAAGGATCTTTCCTAAAAATAATAAACAATATATAACTAAAACCATCACCAAGCATCATCTGGAATGGGGATAAATTAAAAGCCTTCACAATAAGATCAGGAGTGAAACAAGGGTGCTCATTATCATCTCTATTATTTAACATGGTACTAGAAACAGTAGCACTAGCAATTAGAGAAAGAAATTAAAGATATTAAAATAGGCAATGAGGAGACCAAGCTATCACTCTTTGCAGATGATATGATGGTCTACTTAAGAGAATTCTAGAGAATCAATTAAAAAGCTAATCAAAATTATGAACAACTTTAGCAAAGTTGCAGGATACAAAATAAATCCACATAAATCATCAGCATTTCTACATATTTCCAACACATCTCAGCAGCAAGAATCAGAAAGAGAAATTTCATTTAAAATCACCCTAGACAATACAAAATACGTAGGAATCTATCTGCCAAGACAAACACAGGAATTATATGAACACAACTACAAAACACTTTCCACATAATTAAAACTAGATTTAAACAATTGGCAAAACATCAAGTGCTCATGGGTAGGATGAGCTAACATAATAAAAATGACAATCCTACCCAAATAATTTACTTACTCAGTGCCATACCCATCAAACTACCAAGAAACATTTTTTACTGAATTAGAAAAAAAAAACTATAACAAAGTTTATTTGGAAGAACAAAAGATCAAGAATATCACATGAAATAATGAAAAAAAATGTGAAGGGAGGTACTACCAGTACCAGATCTTAAACTGTACTATAAAGCAGTGGTCATCAAAACACTATAACACTGGCTAAGAGACAGAAGGAAGGATCTGTGGAATAGACTTAGAGTAAATGACCTCAGCAAGACAGTGCACGATAAACCCAAACATCCCAGCTTTTCACATAAAAATCCAACATTTGACAATAACTGCTGGGAAAATTGGAAAATAGTATGGGATAGATTTGTATTAGATCAACAACTAATACCCTACACCAAGATAAATTCAGAATGGGGGAATGACTTGAATATAACAAAGGAAAATATAAGTAAATTAGATGACAGAGAATAGTACACCTGTCAGATCTTTGGGAATGGAAAGATTTTAAGGTCAAGCAAGAATTGGAAAAAATTACAAAATGTAAAATAAATAATTTTGATTATATTAAATTTAAAAGATTTTTTACAAACAAAACCAATGTAACCAAAATTAGAAGGTGAGCAAAAATTGGGGAAAAAAACAACAACTTCATAACAGAATCCTCTGGCAAAGGTCTAATTACTCAAATATATAAGGAGCTAAATCGATTGTGCCAAAAAAAAAATCAAGGCATTACCCAATTGATAAATGGGCAAGGGACATGAATAGGCAATTTTCAGATAAAGAAATCAAAACTATCAATAAGCACATAAAAAGTGCTCTAAATCTCTTATAATTAGAGAAATGCAAATTAAAACAACTCTGAAGTACCACTTCACACCTAGGAGATTGGTTAATATGACAGTAAAGGAATGTAATAAATGTGTGAGGGGAAGTGGCAAAATAGGGACATTAATACATTGCTGGTGGAGTTGTGAATTGATCTAATCATTCTGGATGGCAATTTGGAACTATGCCCAAAGGGCACTAAAAGACTGGCTGTCCTTTGATCCAGCCATACAACTGATGAGTTTATACCCCAAAGAAATAATAAGGAAAACAGCTTGTACAAAAATATTTATAGCCATTCTCTTTGTAGTAGCAAAAAATTGAAAAATGAGGGGATGCGCTCCAATTGGGGAATGTCTGAACCAATTGTGGCATATGTTGGTGATGGAATACTATTGTGCTGAAAGGAATAATGAACTGGAGGAATTCTATGTGAACTGGAAAGCCCTCCAGGAATTGATGCAGACTGAAAGGAGTAGAACCAGGAGAACATTGTATACAGAGACAGATAGACTGTGGTAGAATCAAATGTAATGGACTTCTCTACCAGCGCC
The DNA here is from genome assembly GCF_027887165.1 of Monodelphis domestica. NCBI lineage: Eukaryota > Metazoa > Chordata > Mammalia > Didelphimorphia > Didelphidae > Monodelphis > Monodelphis domestica. The sequence goes on from NC_077231.1 coordinate 294,379,918, forward strand.
AATGCAATGATGCAAGATGATTCTGAGGGAGTTATGAGAAAGAACACTATCTCCATCCATAGAAAGAACTGTGGGAGTAGAAACCCAGAAGAAAAGCAACTACTTGATCACATGGATTGACGGGGATATGATTGGGGATATAGACTCTAAACAAAAAAAATCACCGTAGAGCAAATATCAATAATATGGAAATAAGTCTTGATCAATGACATATGTAAAACCCAGTGGATTTGTGCATTTGGTACAGGAGAGAGGTGGGAAGAGGGGAGGGAAAGAACATGAATCATGTAAACATTGAAAAATTTTCTGAATCAAATAAAATTAAAAAAAAATCTTGATGCCATAGCACTTGAGGCATAGAGGTTCAATAATAATAATGCTTCATTAACCATAATTATCCTATCCCCCCAAATAATAGGGTTACCCTGTTTATCCCTTCCAATTATATATAGAGTAGATTGACCTCACTGATCCCTATATCGTTAAATTAAATAGATGGATTTATTCCACTGATATGGAGAAGGCAAAAGTTCTGACTATATTTAGCTCGGTAAAAATTCAGATTCATTTAATGCCATGTAGTATAATTAAAACAGAATAGGCAGCATCTAGAAGAAAAGCACTGAAAGTTCCATTTAAGAAGAAGAGAAAAATATTACTGGCTACAAGTGATTAAAACTAAACACTAAGGAAAATGGCTTATATGAATACCTGAATTCTTATAACCCATGCTTCTTTTCTGAGAGGCTTTAATGCATAAGGTGGCTCATTTTTTCTTTCTAGTTGTCCTGCCTGATACATGAATGGCCTAATCTACTACATGTTAAAATTAATACTGAGAAGAAACAGTGGCAAGTGCTTCAAGAAATTATGAATGTGGGGCAGTAGGTGACTCAATGGATAGAGAGCAAGGTCTGGAGACAAGAGGTCCTGGTTCAAATCTGACCTCAAATATTTCCCTTACAACTCTTCTGCCTTAGAATAAATACTTTATATTGCTTCTAAGGCAGAGAGTAAGGATTGAAAAATAAATATGAAGAATGCAGGAAAGCATAGGAAAACTTTTCTGAACTGATGAAAATCAGTCAGGAAAACAATCAAAAATTTATTAGAGTAATAAAAATGAAAGACCAATAATAAGACTCCAATTAAAATGGAATACCATGACCAAATTTAGCACTTAATGGTTTCCTTACTAAGGTGACAGACTATAGGTCTGAAATACTATATAAATATATATATATTTTTTCATTTATTTTTTCTGATTTTTTTTCTATTCCTTTAAGCTATCGTTACATGATGACATTGCAGGAGGGAGAGTAAAAGGGAAGTTGAGAAATGTAGGTCATATGAAAGCAAAAAATATCAACAAATTTATTTTAACATAATGAGAGGAACAGTGATAAACAATGAATCTCAAATTGAATTGAGCTAACCATTAAGAAAGCAATTTGGAATTATGACTTCGACTCTACTCTCCACAAAATAGGTGGGATTATGCTAAAGAATTCTCCATATAAATATCTATTGACTCAGAGATTTCACTGATAGGCATATGCCCCAAAGAAGTCAAAGACTGAAAGAAAGTTAGCACATACACTAAAATATTTATAGCATTACATGTAGTATTAGAAAAAAAATCCATGGACAAAATGTAGACGATCACTGATTAAGGAATGTCCAAACAAATTATGGAAGAATAATATAATGTGATATTACTGAGCTATAAAAATATTTATAAAAATTGCAAAGATTTTCACAAAGGAGAGGAAGAAAACAAGCATTTGTTAAATCATTAAAATAATTTTTTAAAAAGCCATTAAACTTTAATGCCTATATGTCAGGTATTGTGTTAAGAATTTTACAAATATTATTCCATTTGAATATGAATTGATTCAAAGTCAAATAAAAAGTTTCAGGAAAAAAATGTATGTAATGACTCAACGATGTGTGGGCAGCTAGTTGTCTGAAGTCTGCACTTTTCCTGGAGTCAAGAAGACCTGAATTCAAATGTGACCTCCAACCCTTACTAGCTGGGTGATCCTGGCCAAATCATTTAATCCTCTTTGCCTCAGTATCCTCATCCATAAAATGAGGTGGAGAAGAAAAGTGAAAATCACTCTAGTAACTTTGCCATGAAAATTCTAAATTGGGTCACAGAGGGTTTGACATGACTGAAACAACTGAGCAACAACAACAAATAACAATGTGTAATGAGCCCTCACATGGTCAGTTGCTATTCCTGGTACTAGTGTGTGGACAGGGAAATAATTCCAGTCACATCCAACTCAAAGCGAAAGGCTTTGCACTATGTGATGATGAAGTATGCTAATTGATTATTAAAATAGAGGAGCTTATAACTATGCTTGGGATAACAAAAAGCCCCCTAATTAGTTGCTGAGCCATAATTCAATGAATATACAAAAGAGCTGAGCCATCCCACCATGAAATATGTGAGTTCTTTAGACCTGCATTGAGAGATTTGGGTTGAGGCAGAAAACCTGATTTATCTTGAACGCAGCAGCATATTAATGAGAGTACATGCCCTACCACCTTCCTGGGCTGATGCTGCCTCTTTTTTTGTTTCTTTTCCTTAAATAGTTGACTTCATAAAATTCAAAACCATGGAAATCTCCAGGTGCAGCAGCTCCTCTTTCCCTCTGACATGAAGGTAGGAGAACAGTTACACATTGGTGGCACTGAGGTTCCTTAAAGTGGAAGTGATGGATGGCAGAGGAAGTGATTATTTCAGGAAGAATAGCCATCAGAAGGAAGGGATTGGCCCAACTGGACTGACTCACCTCCATATTTTTACTGGTTCAGAAAATATAAAGTAGAATAAGCTATATAAATGGATATTTTACCATCCTGTAAACTATACAATATCCCAGCAAAGCTTAAATAGTAGCCTTCTAAATAATGAACTGGAGGAACTCCAAGTGAACTGGAATGACCTCCAGGAAGTGAAACAGAGTAAAAGGAGCAGAAACAGGAGAACATTGTACACAGACACGGATACACTGTGGTACAATCAAACATAATAGACTTCTCTACTAGCAGTGACGCAATGAGCCAGAACAATTCTGAGGGACTGAGGAGAAAGAACACAATCCATATTCAGAGAAAGAACTGTGGGAGTAGAAACACAGAAGAAAAACAACTGCTTGATTACATGGTTCGATGGGGATAGGATTGGGGATGTAGACTCTAGATGATCACCTAGTACAAATATCAATAAAATGGAAATAGGTCTTGATCAATGACACATGTAAATCCCAGTAGAATTTCTCATTGGCTATGGGAAGAGGGTGGGAGGAGGATAGGGAAAGAACATAAATCAAGTAACCATGGAAAAATTTTCTTAATAAAATTGTAATTTTTTTGTAATTATCATTTGTAATTATTTCATTGTATATAAGTAAATGACCAATCATTAAATTCATATTGAGTACCATGTCTTCTTTCCTACTCATATACTTTTGTGTGACCTAGAATAATACACCAAATTAAGACAATCCCCAAGATACCAGAGTGTGATGTTTTAATGAGTTCATGAGAATGAGAATAAAGGGACCTACTTCTAATAATTACAAGGCAGGCTTCCCCAGAAATAAAACTAGTAGAAACTGTAATTGCCTCATAGAAAAGGGGGAGGAATGTATATTCCAGCCCCTATATGCCCAACAGCAGTGTCTCCATGTTAGAAATGTAGATGGGAAGAATAGAAGAACAAAAAATCTGAGCTATATGTGATCATTGAGCTCAATCTTGGAACAAAGATGGCTATTCACCTTTCTTTCTTCATAGTCTTTAAATGGTCATAGTCCATACTATCAGACTTGGCTGACATGTTGGTTGATTTTGATGATTGACTTTTTTCTCTTCTTTATTATAAGAAATAATTTTTTGTGAAGAGGAATTACGAAGATGTGTTTGGAAATGAAAATTTTGTAAAAACAAAAGACATTAACAAGAATAAAACAAACTAATGAATGAACAGCAAAAACAGCAAATGTCTAATCTTCAGGAAATAGTAATAGAAAATATCTTTCCAATTCAACATTCTCATGAATTTTTAGATAATGCCAGTGATGTAGAGAAATTTGGGGAATTTTAGTAATACCCCATGCTTTTTTGATATATGTATATAATTGTATAAAAAGAAAAAAGTAATTAAATTCAAATTAAAACAATATCTCATGCAGTTTCCTAGGGATCATGGATGTTTCGGCAAAATATTCAAGGCTCTGAGAATAGAAGATCTTCTTTGACATGCCCTTTCCTTGTCATTTAATGATAGGATTTATGAGCTTTGAACTCTTCCTATAAGAAGAATTTGGATTTCTGCCCTTTCAGAATATCTCATAACTTAAATGTGACTATATGGTACAAGGCTTCTCAGACATGAACCCAAGATGTTTTTTAGGACTCAAGCTACTTCCTTGAAATCAAGTCACATCTGAGAACATCTTTCTATGTTATTGGATGGGTGGGGAATATTTAGGAAAAATAAATCGTTATACCAGTCATGGTTCAGGTCAAAGATAGCACACAGAACACTTTATGTGGGCACATGTGACACCCTCCCCCCTGTATCTCTTCCCAGAGTTCATAACTAGAAAGGCAGAGGGACTCTGGTGCAGCTGCTCCCTTTCCTCTCTCTATAGAGCCCAACAATATTTTTTCACATCACCTACCCCTCTGCCCAGCAGCCCAACGGGACCCCTGTCGGAGGAAAGGTGCACCACCACCACCACCACAAAGTTGATCTAAAAGATGAACTTCCAAGAAGTGGACTGAAATGTCTTGGGAAAGAGGATATATCTGGCCACTGGAAAGCTTAAAGCAAAGACGTGAATGCACATGGGGATTGAATTTAATGGGGATTGTTTTCAGTTATGTGTTATACTAGAAATCTGCAGTCAGAGTAAATTCTAGAATTCAGTAACCTTCATTAAAGTCTATGTTCTTATCATTCCAATCATTTGATATATAAACTGTTCATAAAATGCCCTTTTTAATCAAGGTAAACTCTCAGGAAAATTCCCTTTAATGTAACTTATTTTTTACTTTGAAAACAATATAATGGGCCAGTGAGGGAATTTAGTGCATTGAGAACAGGCCTAGAGATGGGAGGTCCTGAGTTCAAATCAAATTTGGCCTCAGACATTTCCTAGCTGTATGATCATGGGCAATTTCATGCCCAATTCAAAATTAATTTCAATTGCATAGCCCTTACTGTACTTCTTACTTGGAACCATTATGTTCCAAAACAGAAGGATTTTTTTTTTTGTTTTTGTTTCATTAATAAAGAAAATGATACCTCTCTTAACCAATTTCCATTTGAAGAAAATAACTCCTGCCTTCCAATAATCTATGATTTATCATGGACCTTTTAGTATCTTTCTGAGGACTGTAAACTTTTTGAAGATAAGGACCATTTTATTATAGGCTTTATGTCTCTAGACCCTTTAATATAGGAGGAGCTTAATGAATATATTTTGGGTTCCATTAAACATATTAGCACCATCACCCTAGTCTATTTGTAAAAAATATCATTTTAAAGAGCTTTAAAAGCAGGAGATGATTAATCATTTTTGGACTTATGGAGCCTTTGTGGAAATCTTATGAAATCTAGGGATCAATTCTTAAAACATCTTAAAATATCTAAAATGTAGTGTATAGGCTTATAAATGAAACCAAATATCCTGAAACACAATCATCAACTTAAAAAAAAAGATGAAGAACCTCTCTTCTTGGGGATGCATCTCTCTTTAAAAATCATTTTGCTATTTTCTGGCACAATTATTTTCATGTGCCAAATTAATTTTCCTGTGGACTTTGAAATCTGTAAGAATTTAGGCCAGCTTTTTTTAAAAAAAAACCCTTCCCTTCTGTCTTCTCTGTGGAAAACAAGTTTGTGAGAGGGCTAAAAATTTCATTCAAAAGGGATTTATTCCTCCCATCCTCTTGGGGACCCATCACTAGCAATATCTTAGAGAAAATATCAGCCTTTTCTTTTTTTTTTCTTTTTATAGATACACACATACACATGTATCTATGTGTGTATATATATATAATTATATATATATATGTATGTGTGTATATGTTGTTATATATATATAGTTATATATTTGGATACATATGAATATTTGTACAAAGGCAACATTATTACATGGTAGATTAAGCATTAGATTTGGAATCAGAGGACCTGGAGTGAAATCCTCATCAAAACTGAGCTGAGATGCTGCCTTCAATTTTGTTTCTGTGGTTAAGAAAGATATTGATATGTTGAAGGGTTTACAGAGGTGGGTAATCTTACATTTTAATATTTTTATTCACCTTTGAAAAAACATTGATTTTCTCTTTCTGTTCAATAGTCCACAGAGCATGAAACATAAAAGAACCATAGTGGGATAGCAACTTGTACCAAGATTATTTCTATGTGAACTCAAGTGAACGAAAAAGAGAGGAAGAAGCAGGGGACAAAAGGAAGAAAGAGGAGTGGGAGGGAGAGGAGAAAAAAGGAGTCAAGGGGAAGAGATGGAGAGTAAAAAGGAGGAGGAGGTGGAAGGAGATAGGAAAAAGGAAAATAGGAGCAATGGAACAGAAGAAAATAATAGGAAGAAGAGCATGAAAGGGAAAGGATGGGAAAAGAAAGAAAAGAGTATGATATTCTATTTAAATTTGTCTTATACAGTAAACTTGTACCTAATTGCCTAAATGCCCTGAGTAATTTGTAGTGTACTACTTTTTTTTATTTGTGGAATTTAAAAACCAAACAACTATTGAATATCTCCAGTACAGTGGTTCTTATTTCTATGTTAAATATTTAATAACAATATTAGAGCTAGGACTGTTTCTACATAGAAAAATTGCCTTAGAATACATCTCGTCCAACCTCCTTATTTTATGAGCCCAGACTTTTTTTTTTACTGGTTTGCCATAAGGCCCACATCAGTGGCAGAATTTGAACCCTCTCTGGCCAGGGTTCATCACACTGTACACATAGTTTGTGTAACCAGAATGTTTTCTTCATGAAAATTCTTGAAGAGAGTCACATTTGGAATGAGATCAGCAAAAAGAGAATCTTCCCACATTTCATATTTTTAAAATAGTAAAACTGAAATTTCTAAAATTAGTTCCTCGCAGAGCTTGTACTCAGGGATAAAGGGGAGGATTTAAAAATATACATTTATATTTATTTTTGTCCAATTACACATAAAAACAATTTTATGGGAGGACTTTTTTAGAAGTCTAATACAAGTGAATTCTCATAGGTCAGGACTACAAAGAATCCCAAAACATGAAGGACTAGACACGGTTATGTTACACAGGCAGGTGCAGCAGGAAACCAAATTAGCCAATTGACAACATTAAAAACAGCAACAATAAAATCAGTGATTTCTCCATGCAATTAAAACACTATATCTAGAGTAATTTAGTTCTGCATGCTCTACATTCTCCACACAGCCTGAATTCACCAGACAGGGATGAAACTTCCATTCACTTCCTGCCTGGCTGCCCAGACAGCAGAGTTTCCAAGGCTCAAAAAAGAGCCTGCTCCAAAGGAAGAAAAACCATATTGATCCTGGTATTATCTTTATTCATAATTAGCAACATGAGTGATACTCAGCCTTACACTCCAAACCACCCAGGAATACTGGAGACAGAAAATGTAGACCGGATTCTTGGCAGGTGATGGTATGAAGGATGCTCCTGCTGGGGTGGGAGGACTTGAAGCACTGTATCAGGGAAATTCTCATACTGTATGCAGACCCCCAGGGTCCCACGATGGAGCCCTTTGTGCCTCAAATTCTCTCAAGGAAATCTCATTCCTTCAAAAGAATTTTTTAAGCATCCCTTGTCAAGAGTGCCAAGAAAAGGGGAAAGTCTTAAGTGTTCTCAAGTGATTAGTTAGCATTCATCTGAGGCCAAGATGGAAACATAAGATCGAGTGCTTCATCTATAACCTATATAGAATTGCTTGTCATCTCAGTGAGGCAGAGAGAAAGAAGAGAGCAAGAAAGAACTTAGAACTCAATATCTGTAAATTGTTAAAATTATTTTTAACACGAATAAGAAAAAATAAAATATTATTTAAAAAAAGGTTGAGTGCTTGAAGAGGGCAAAGGTAGGAAAGAAGAAATTTCATCAGTTTCATGATTTTGCCAAGAGTTAGCCCAGCACAGAGAGAGTCTGGAACTTGCCTATAGCTCAAGTCAATGGGCCTCAGATGAATCTCTGAAGCCATGAATCTTACTAAATGCCAAGTAGCCCTGCGCCATGTACCATTTCTCTGCCCACTGGGTGATCCTGTTAAAGTATAACTAAGTTATGCATATAAAACATAGTACCTGAACTGTTTTTCCTTATCAAAAAAAAAATGAACAGAATTCCAAATTAAAGGGCATAAAATGGATTAATATAGAATCAATTCAACAACACTATCTACTTTTTTCATGCTTAGGTATGAGAGAGAAAATGCTTAAGGAAGCTCTATTCCTTTATGATTAGAAAAGTACAATGAATTTTTTTATAGTGAATAGCAAATGATAAACTTACATCGGAATTAAATCTCAACTGGCAAATGTTGCATGATATGATTTGCTTTCTTCGATGAGGAAGAGGAACCCCAAATGTATGATTTATTACAGCTTTCTGAATTGGGTCCATCTGTAGTGAGAAAAAGAAAAAAAAGAAATAAAGCTTTAATTTCCATCGAATTCTTCCTATTCCATTAAATAGATAATCTGTACAGCTCCAATCCAAAGCTCATATGATAAAATAAATAAATTAAAGCTTTTTTTTTTTTAATTTGGAGGGATTCATTTTATACTTTTGTGAAAAAGCAGGACACGATAAAGCTAAATCTCAGGATTAAAGGAAGTAATATTTATATCATATCTTTCACAACACCACATTTCTAATTCTGTGTCATTGAATATATTATTTCTTCATCATAAATAATTACTATGTCAAAAGAACCATTTAGTTAAATGCTAATGTCATTTATTATATACTCAATCTGTGTCTACATATCAGCCAAAAAATAATTTTTTTTAAATATATTTTATTTGATCATTTCCAAGCATTATTCGTTAAAGACATAGATAATTTTCTTTTCCTCCCCCCCCCCCACCCCCCATAGCCAACGCGTAAGTCCACTGGGCATTAGATGTTTTCTTGATTTGAACCCATTGCTTTGTTGATAGTATTTGCATTAGAGTGTTCATTTAGAGTCCATCCTCTGTCATGTCCCCTCAACCTCTGTATTCAGGCAGTTGCTTTTTCTCGGCGTTTCCACTCCCATAGTTTATCCTTTGCTTATGAATGGTGTTTTTTTCTCCTGGATCCCTGCAAGTTGTTCAGGGACATTACACCGCCACTAATGGAGAAGTCCATTACGTTCGATTATACCACAGTGTATTAGTCTCTGTGTACAATGTTCTCCTGGTTCTGCTCCTCTCACTCTGCATCACTTCCTGGAGGTTGTTCCAGTCTCCATGGAACTTCTCCACTTTATTATTCCTTTTAGCACAATAGTATTCCATCACCAACATATACCACAGTTTGTTCAGCCATTCCCCAATTGATGGGCATCCCCTCGTTTTCCAGTTTTGGGCCACCACAAAGAGCGCAGCTATGAATATTTTTGTACAGGTCTTTGTGTCCATTATCTCTTTGGGGTACAGACCCAGCAGTGCTATGGCTGGGTCAAAGGGTAGATATTCTTTTGTTGCTCTTTGGGCATAGTTCCAAATTGCCCTCCAGAATGGTTAGATCATTTCACAGCTCCACCAGCAATGAATTAATGTCCCTATTTTGCCACATCCCCTCCAGCATTCATTACTTTCCTTTGCTGTTATGTTAGCCAATCTGCTAGGTGTGAGGTGATACCTCAGAGTTGTTTTGATTTGCATCTCTCTGATTATAAGAGATGTAGAACACTTCTTCATGTGCTTGTTAATAGTTTTGATTTCTTTATCTGAGAACTGCCTATCCATTTCCCTTGCCCATTTATCAATTGGAGAATGGCTTGATTTTTTGTACAATTGATTTAGCTCATTATAAATATGAGTAATTAAACCTTTGTCAGAGGTTTCTATGAAGATTTTTTCCCAATTTGTTGTTTCCCTTCTGATTTTAATTATATTGGTTTTGTTTGTACAAAAGCTTTTTAGTTTGATGTAGTCAAAATTATTTATTTTACATTTTGTGATTCTTTCTATATCTTGCTTGGTTTTAAAGCCTTTCCCCTCCCAAAGGTCTGACATGTATACTATTCTATGTTTACCCAATTTACTTATGGTTTCCTTCTTTATGTTTAAGTCACTCACCCATTTTGAATTTATCTTGGTGTAGGGTGTGAGGTGTTGATCTATTCCTAGTCTCTCCCACACTGTCTTCCAATTTTCCCAGCAGTTTTTATCGAATAGTGGATTTTTGTCCCAAAAGCTGGGATCTTTGGGTTTATCGTATACTGTCTTGCTGAGGTCGCTTTCCCCCAGTCTATTCCACTGATCTTCCTTTCTGTTTCTTAGCCAGTACCAAATTGTTTTGATGACTGCTGCTTTGTAATATAGTTTTAGGTCAGGGACTGCAAGGCCCCCATCATGTGTGTTTTTTTTCATTATTTCCCTGGATATCCTTGATCTTTTGTTCTTCCAAATGAACTTTGTTATGTTTTTTTTTAAATCAGTGAAGAAGTATTTTGGTAGTTCAATGGGTATGGCACTAAATAGATAAATAAGTTTGGGTAGGATGGTCATTTTTATTATATTGGCTCGTCCTATCCATGAGCAGTTAATGTTTTTCCATTTGTTCAAGTCTAGTTTTAGTTGTGTGGCGAGTGTTTTGTAGTTGTGTTCATATAGTTCCTGTGTTTGTCTTGGGAGATAGATTCCTAGGTATTTTATTTTGTCTAAGGTGATTTTGAATGGGATTTCTCTTTCTAGTTCTTGCTGCTGAGCTGTGTTGGAGATATATAGAAAAGCTGATGATTTATGTGGGTTTATTTTGTATCCTGCAACTTTGCTAAAGTTGTTGATTATTTCAATTAGCTTTTTGGTTGAATCTCTAGGATTCTTTAAGTAGACCATCATGTCATCCGCAAAGAGTGATAACTTGGTCTCCTCCTTGCCTATTTTGATGCCTTCAATTCCTTTATCTTCTCTAATTGCTACTGCTAGTGTTTCTAGTACAATGTCAAATAGTAGAGGTGATAATGGGCATCCTTGTTTCACTCCTGATCTTATTGGGAATGCATCTAGTTTATCCCCATTGCAGATGATATTAGCTGTTGGTTTTAGATATATACTGTTTATTATTTTTAGGAATGACCCTTCTATTCCTATGCTTTCTAGTGTTTTTAATAGGAATGGGTGTTGTATTTTATCAAAGGCTTTTTCTGCATCTATTGAGATAATCATGTGGTTCTTGCTAGTTTGCTTGTTGATGTGGTCAATTATGTGGATGGTTTTCCTAATGTTGAACCAGCCCTGCATCCCTGGTATGAATCCTACTTGATCATGGTGAATGATCCTTCTGATCACTTGCTGGAGTCTTTTTGCTAGTATCCTATTTAAGATTTTTGCATCTATATTCATTAGGGAGATTGGCCTATAGTTTTCTTTCTCTGTTTTTGACCTGCCTGGTTTTGGAATCAGTACTATGTTTGTGTCGTAAAAGGAGTTTGGTAGAACTCCCTCTTTGCTTATTATGTCAAATAGTTTGTGTAGTATTGGGATTAATTGTTCTCTGAATGTTTGATAGAATTCACAGGTGAATCCATCAGGCCCTGGGGATTTTTTCTTAGGAAGTTCTTTGATGGCTTGTTGGATTTCAATTTCTGATATGGGATTATTTAGGAATTCTATTTCCTCTTCTGTTAGTCTAGGCAGTTTGTATTTTTGTATATATTCATCCATTTCTCCTAAATTGGTGTATTTATTGCCATATAATTGGGCAAAGTAATTTCTAATGATTGCCTTAATTTCCTCTTCATCAGAGGTGCTGTCCCCCTTTTCATCTTTAATGCTGTGAATTTGCTTTTCTTCCTTCCTTTTTTTAATTAGATTGACCAGTACCTTGTCTATTTTGTTTGTTTTTTCAAAGTACCAGCTTCTTGTCTCATTTATTAAATCAATAGTTCTATCACTTTCGATTTTATTAATTTCTCCCTTAATTTTTAGGATTTCTAATTTGGTTTTCTGCTGGGGGTTTTTAATTTGATCGCTTTCCAGTTTTTTCATTTGCATTTCCAATTGATTGATCTCTGCTCTCCCTTGTTTGTTAATATAAGCATTCAGGGATATGAATTTACCTCTGATTACTGCTTTGGCTGCATCCCAAAAGGTTTGAAAGGATGTTTCGCCATTGTCATTTTCCTCGATGAAATTATTAATTGTTTCTATGATTTCTTCTTTAACTAAACGGTTTTGGAGTATCATATTGTTTAATTTCCAATTGGTTTTAGATTTGATTTTCCATGTACCATTACTAATCATTATTTTTATTGCCTTGTGATCTGAGAAGGCTGCATTCATTATTTCTGCTTTTCTGCATTTGTGTGCTATGTTTCTGTGACCTAATGTATGGTCAATTTTTGTGAATGTGCCATGTGGTGCTGAGAAGAAGGTGTATTCCTCTTTATCCCTATTTATTTTTCTCCATATGTCTATTAATTCTAATTTTTCTAAGATTTCATTCACTTCTTTTACCTCTTTCTTATTTATTTTTTGATTTGATTTATCTAAATTTGATAATGGTTGGTTTAAGTCTCCCACTAGTATGGTTTTATTGTCTATTTCTTCCTTCAATTCGCCTAGTTTCTCCATTAGAAATTTGGGTGCTATATTATTTGGTGCATACATATTGATTAATGATATTTCCTCATTGTCTATAGTCCCTTTTAACAAAATATAATTACCTTCCCTATCCCTTTTGATCAGGTCTATTTTTGCATTGGCTTTATCGGATATCATGATTACCACTCCTGCCTTCTTTCTATCAGTTGAAGCCCAGAAGGTCTTACTCCATCCTTTAATTCTGACCTTGTGGGTGTCAACCCGCCTCATGTGTGTTTCTTGAAGACAACATATGGTAGGGTTTTGGATTCTAATCCATTCTGCTATTCGTCTACGTTTTATGGGTGAGTTCATCCCATTCACGTTCAAAGTTATGATTGTCATTTGTGGACTCCCTGGCATTTTGATTGCCTTCCCTAATTCTAACCTATTCTTCTTCGGCTCTACCTTTTAGTCCAGTGATTTACTTTGAAACAGTCCCCCTTGTCCCCTCCCTTGATGTTTCCCTTTTTAGTCCCTCCCTTTTTGTTCCCTCCCCTTCCCCCCTCTCTTTCCCTCCCTTTTTGTTCTCCCTCTCCCCCTCCCCCCCTTGGTTTTCCCTTCTCCTTACCCTTGTTGGGTAAGATAGAATTCAAGATCCCAATGGATCTGGATGTTTTTCCCTCTCAGAGTTGATTTCCCTGAGATTGAGGTTTAAGTAAATCCCCCCCCCCCCTCTTCCTCTCCTTCTTATAGGAGTTTTCTTCCCCTCCCCTTCCCATATGAATCTTTGTGTGAGAATGATTATTCTATTTGGTCTTTCTTTTACCCCCTATTTATACATTACATTTTCCCCACATATTAGTATACATAGGTTGATATAAATGTATTCCTTATAGAAGAGAGTTTGAGTAAAAGAAGAAGATAACATTTTCCCCTTTCCTTAATATTTACCTTTTCAGGTATTCCTTGCTCTTTGATTTTCGGTATCAAACTTTCCACAGAGCTCTGGTCTTTTCTTTGCAAAAAGTTGGAAGTCTTCTATTTTGTTGAATGCCCATACTTTCCCTTGGAAGTATATAGTCAGTTTTGCTGGGTAGCTGATTCTTGGTTGGAGACCCAGCTCTCTTGCCTTTCTGAAGATCATGTTCCATGCCTTACGATCATTCAGAGTAGAACTTGCAAGGTCTTGTGTGACCCTGATTGGCATTCCTTTATATCTAAATTGTCTTTTTCTGGCTTCCTGTAGGATTTTTTCTTTTGTTTGATAGCTTTGGAATTTGGCAATTACATTCCTGGGAGTTGTCTTTTGGGGGTTTAGTGTAGAAGGTGTTCTGTGAGCTCTGTCAGTGGCTGTATTGCCCCCTTGTTCTAGAATCTCTGGGCAATTTTCTTTGATTATATCTTGTATCACCATGTCCAGTTTGGTGTTTATTTCTGGCTTTTCTGGGAGTCCAATTATTCTTAAATTATCCCTTCTCCCCCTATTTTCCAGATCTATCACCTTGTCGGTGAGATATTTTATGTTCTCTTCTAATTTCTTGGTATTTTGGCTTTGGTTTATTGATTCTTGCTCTTTTACACGATCGTTGTCTTCCAGCTGCCTGATTCTGGCCTTTAAAGCCTGGTTTTCTTTTACAGTTTGGTCAAACTGGTTTTGTAGATGCGTGAATTTCTTTTGCATTATTTCCAACTTTTCCTCCCAGAAGGCTTCCATCTTTTTGGTCATTTCTGATTCAAATTCTTCATAGGTTTGTGGAGAGTTTCCATTTCCTTTGGAAGGTTTTGGAGCATTTTCTTTTATATTATCTTCTATCTGCTCTGTATTTTGTATTTTGGCTCCATAGAATGTGTCCAAAGTCGCCCCTTTCTTCTTATTTTTCTTGGTATTTTGGGGCTTCTGTGCTTCTGTGGAGTTTTCCATCTCTGAATGTGGAGGATTGGCTTTTCTTGTCTCTGTCTGGTGTTCAGAGGCTTTAGTCCTGGGCAGATGGTTCTATGACTTTCCCTGGGTTAAACTGAATATGCCTCACTGGAACTGGAATGGAAGGGTCGGACCACGTTGCTTTCAGGAAGTTGCCTTCAGAATTGCTGGCCTTGAGGCTGTTTCTTCGGCCTGCGGGGGGATGGGCTGCAGCTAACCCAAGCTCCGAGAGCAAGGACTTTCACTGAGACTTGGATAGCAGGATCCAGCCCTTGAGGCTGTCTTGCCCGCCCTGAGGGTTGCTGTTGTTTCGACCAGCTCTCTGCAGCGGAAGCCCCAGGCAGTAACTTTCACCGGGACTGTAGAAGGCCCTGAGGGTTCTGCTCTCTGAGCCCAGCCGACAGGGCTGCGGCTTCCGGGAGCCTTGGACTCTGCGCTCCTACCCCTGAGGTCCGAGGGATCTCGGGTTCTGGCTTTTGAGGGGAGCCGTACCTTTTGAACCGGGTCCAGGTCCAGGAGGAGGGTTCCCAGGGTCTGTGCTGTTGATCGTTTTGAATTTCGGCACCTTAGGAGCTTATAGTTTGAGATCGGTGGGGAAGGTTTTTCCGGAGATCTGAACTTCAGCTTTCTCTAAGCCGCCATCTTAACCGGAAGTCCCCAAAAAATAATTTTTAAAAAGGACTAGTACATGGAATTGGTTAATTTGGTTGGTGTAAATATTTCATGCTTATTAACCCTTTCAATTCATACTTGACTAGTCCTACCAATTATCCCATTTCCCTCCAATACAGGGCAGCATGATGAAATGAAAAAGAAAGCATAGTTTGTAGTCTAGAGTCAAAAGCCTATGATAAAATCTGGTTTGTCTATTTTTTACATATATCACCAGAGAAAAAAGAATTTCACTATTCTAAACCTTGGTTTTTCCATCTACATATTAAGGTTCTTGGACAGTAGCATCTCCAAAACAGTCCCTCTGAATTTTTAGAATCATTATAAATGACCCATTTTCTTATAAAGCTGTGGAATTAAAAATCGTTTGTAAGGACCCCAAACAAACAGGTACACAAATGACAAATATTAGAGGGAATGTGGAAAAATGGGGTTACTGATGCATTTTGGTGGAATTGTAAACTAGTCCAACCATTCTAGAGACCAATGCCTAAAGGGCTAGAAAATTGTGCACCCTCTTTGACCCAGCAATACAACTACCTCATTTGGATACCAATGAAATGAAAGAAAAGGGAAATGGTTATAAATTTATAGCATCTCTTTATGCAGTGGTGAAAAAACTTAAATTCTAAGGGATGTCCATTAATTGAAGAATTATTGAACAAGTTGTGAATTGTGATAAAATATTATTTTGCTATGAGATATGATATGATATGATATATATGATGTGATATGATATATGATGAAGATAGAATTAACTCTCCCCATGTCAATTTTTAGCTAATTAAATCGAGAACTTAAAGTACTCCTACTTATCAGTAAGTATGAGAGTTCACAAGCCAGTTACTAGAGTAAGCTCATACCTCCAAAGGCCACTGCCCCACCCTTTGTGCAAATTGGAAGACTGCCATTGGTTTCTGTGAAGAAGGAGTGATAGGAAGTGACTTGAAAAAATAGAAGGATAAAAAGAAGAGACCACTAGAGGCATTCCTTTCCTGGCTTCTGGAGAGATTGGTTCCAGAGATCCCTGCCTTGGTTTGGAGGAGACATTTTTCTTGGATCCTGTGTTGGTTTGCTGGATGACTGGAATTCTGGCTTAAGACATCACCAGGGCTTCTGGCTGAGGATTGCTGGGAAATTCATGTGGGGACAAGGGACATGGGGAAGCCCCTATGGGGCTATGCCACTTCACCTGAGAACGGGTGGTAGGCTTGTTAAAATCTGTCTATTTAGCTACATTTTCCAACTTTCATGCTTTCTACTTCTTTGAAAATAAAGCTGATAAAAGTCATTTTGACTTAAGCTATAATATTTTAAATTCAGTGACTACAATATTACTTTGTAACTATCATATTTAGCATTTAATTCTTACAGTAGAATGGCTTCAGAAAAATCTGGAAAGTCTCATATAGACTGATGCAAATTGAAACAGGGAGAACTAGAAGAACATTATAGACAATAACTTCAATAACAGAAAATAGGGAGAAATTCAGAACTCAAAATTTTAAACAAAATATATTGTTACAATTGTGTATATAATTGGGAGATATTTTATTTAATTAGAATAATTAAGAAACATTTAAAAAACTTCAGCAAACATTTTTAAAGAATGTAATTCATTAACTAATTACATGAGTTAGAAATTCAAGTTGCCATATTATGGGCTTAGCTCAAGTAGACTATAAACTGACTAATAGGTCCTTTTTGAGTGCCATTTGATAGCTCTGGTTTTTCATCACCTTCATTTCCAAAAACAGGCCTCCTACATCTCCTCACAAAGCCACATACAATAACTAAGAATTAAAAAAGAGGGAAAATTGAGCAAATCTAATCAATATATCTGAATAAGACTAATCTAATAAGCAATGTTCAATGCCTACATCCTTCCACCGCTACCAAGTGTAAGATTTAAATTAATATCAGTAACTCCAAGTATTATATTTTATAAGATTTAGTAGTAATCACTTGAAGTAGAAGAAATAACAGAACAAAAATTTTAAAAACCTGAGTAAAACACGTGGGTAAAATTCTCCTGCCTGGCTCTTACCCAACCTCCAAAACCACCTTCCTGGGAGCAGAGAGAGAGAGGGGGGCAGGACTAAAACAAAATATACCCTCCCTACTATCATGTAAATAGGATGCTGGGAAAGAGAATCCTGGGGAGCAAATTCTCATTACACACAAGATAGTGTGAGGAGGCTTGGCTCTACCGTCAAGAAACCATAAACATTTTAGAAACATTTGTGAAACAACCTGTTCTTCACATCTGCCTTATGATAAGTCCAAAAGAAAAAAAAAAAGCTTATTTGGTGAAAATTCAAGCCTATCCTTAGTTCTTATCTGGCATGATCAGAATTATACTCTATTGACTATTTGAGGGCTGACCATAGAAAATGAATGGAATGCAAGGTTTCTGAGACCTTTGTCCTAAGGTATTCAGCTCCTTTAGGTGGTTACTACTGGAAGCTGGACCTTTACACCTTTGTCATTAGCCAGAACACAGCCCAGGTCAGCAATGTCTGAAGCTCATTACTTTCTGAAGGATATTCAATAACATTAAGTGAAATGAGTCGACACATATTGGAAAGGTGTCCATATCTTAAATAAATATATAAATAAAAGTATTCCCTCTGGGGAAATTAAACCACTCGAATAAAATGATAATAAACATGGCTTTAATCTCTTATTGAATTCTAAAGGTAATTGAAATTTTTGAACCAAATGCTATAGTACCAAACAGGCAGCTCTGTGAATATTATTCCCTAGCACAATGAGTTGGGAATTAGGATCAAAGAATTTAAAGTAGAAGGGAACTAAGAGATCATTAGGACCAGCCACTCACTATACAGAGAAGGAAACTGAGAACCAGAGATGTGAAGATATTGTCCAAGCTAACACAGCAATTATGAATCTTTAAACCTAGGGCTTCCTCACTCCAAGGTTGGCTCTCCCTCCACTTCACTATGCTCTTGTTGTTTAAAACAAACAAATGAATAGAAGTCACTTCCTTATTTCTAGACATTGGGGCATCAACCCTTAAAGCAGGCCAAGATGTCACTGACTTTTTGGCAGCCAAATTTTGAAGCTAGGTGGCAGACTGGATAGACTGCTACTCCTGCAATCAGGAAGACCGGAGTTCAGATCCTTCCTCAGATACTTCCTAACCTTGTGACTAGGCAAGACACTTAATTTTTCTATGCCTCAGTTTTTTTGTATGTAAAATGAACATAGTGGGTATTTATTTAATAAAGGCTAGTTTCCTTCCTCTCTTTGTTCATGTTAAACAACTGCTCACTAATACACCAGATCTCTCTCTCTCTCTTTCTCTCTCTCTCTCTCTCTCTCTCTCTCTCTCTCTCTCTCTCTCTCTCTCTCTCTCTCTCTCTCTCTCTCTCTCTCTCTCTCTCTCTCTTTCTCTCTCTCTCACTTTTATGGTAAAATTTGATAGTAATCTGTAATTACTCTCATAGGAAGATCAATTGAAGGAACAGAGAATGTTTATCAAATATGGAAAATAAACCATTTAGCAGAGTGAATGAGAGAGGCAGTCAAATATTTGAAAGGTCTTTGCCTGGAAAAGAGATTAGAAGAAAGGCAAGTTAGTTGAACAATGAATAGAGGGCTGGACCTAGAGTCAGGAAAAGAGCTGAGTTCAAATCCTGATTTGGACATGACTGCTATGTATTCCTAGTCAGATTCCTTAATCTCTTTCCTCCTTGGTTTTTTCATCTGTAATGTGAGACTATAATAACACCTTACTCATAGGGTTATTGTGAAAATAATTAAAAAAAAGATACAGTGAGTAAAACACTGTGTAATCCTTCAATCAATATACAATAGTAGCTTTTTTATTATTATTGTTCTTTTTTGCCCTAGAAGGAAGAGCAGATGAAAGTTGATGGGTGTTGTTGGTCATTCATTTTTCAGTCATGCCTGACTCTTTGTGACCCCATTTGTGATTATCTTGGCAAAGATAATGTAATCATTTGGTATGTCCTTTTCAAGTTAATTTTTACACATGAGGTAACTAAGGAAACAATGGTTAAGTGACTTCCATATACCTTGTTTCTGTGGTCAGATTTGAACTCAGTAAGACCAATCTCCCTGGCTCCATACTCAATACTCCATCCATTGCACCACCTAGCTCTCCTTGAAAATTGCAGAATTTCTTTTAAATACTAGGTGGGGAAGAATCAATCCATCTAAAAATCAGAGCTATCAAAAAGTAGAATGGAGCGCCTTGGTTCATAGTGAACTAATGGACTCCCTCTCATCTTAAGTCTTTAAGTGATGGCTATATAAGAAAACTTTGGAGAGACGATCCTATAAAGGTAGAGATTGGGCTAGATGGCCTTAGAAGTCTCTCAGTCTTTTGAGATTCTGTGATTCTAGCCTCCTTCCCCAGATGCCTAACCTTAACCAGGCAAATACCAAAAAGCCTTCTGGTAATTGTGATCTGTTAACACTCTGTATTCTACTTAAAATCATTATTTCATAGAATTAGAGTGGAAGGGAACTCAGATGTAATGTAGTTTGAATCCTTTAGTTCTCACCAAACTGAGATGGAAGGGGCAGGGTTAAGTGATTTGTCCAAGATCACACAGTTTTCAAGGAATATCATCTAGCTATCATCAATCTAAATATCTAGATATAGAAAGAGATATAACAGAAAAATACATAATATAGAATAAAATTATATAATTTGTATGTTATTCCAATAAATTACCTATATTTTAATATATTATTTTCTGTCAGTCACCTCACTTGAGTGAAATCTGTTTTCCTTAAGGCAGATTAACCATTTTAATTTGGTCTTCATAGCCCTGTATCCTACCATAATACCTGGCACATATCAGCCACTCAATAAATGTTTACTGAAATGAACTGATTCAAATTGGATGAGATCCAGTGAGAGAAATCACTAGGGTTTTTCCTATATGCTCATCTTTAGCTGTGGCTTTACTTGGCTACAAGATTTATACCTGCTAAACCAGTCCAACCATGTGTTTTAAAGTAAAAGGCTCAGTTCTCTCTAGTCCCCTTTGCTAACTTCCATGACTTGTTGAGTGACATTGTCCTCCTCCTCATCTTCTTCATCTTCCTCCTTTGCCTCCCCTTCCCGGCACACAAATACAGTGGGGGATTGGCAAGGCTACAGGAAGCACCAAAAATGGTGGGAGTGAGGGACAGCAAAAGCTTCCAAGGGCCAAAAATTATATGAATGGGGTAACTCTGGGACCCATCCAGGAACTTCCACATTGTTTCCCAGGAGTCTTCTTAAGCAACTTTAAAAATAGCAACTTAAGGCTTCTTTCCCACAGTCACCAAGGACTCTGCGAGATAATCAAACCTTAATCCACCAGTTGAAATATGGAAAAGAAAGTAGAGGCTATCTTAGAAGAAGGGTTACAAAAACAGGAAATAATGCTATATCATATCCTGAGTGGTAGTTTTTCTATGAAGAAGAAACATCTAATTTCCATGGACAAAAGTTTACATATATCCAGAGCCCACAAGGAAAAAAAAAAATTTCATTTTAGAGACTTCTAAAACTCTCAGCATCAATCAATAAGCATTTACTCTATGTAAAGAAATGTGCTAGATAGGATGTTGCATGTTCATGTAATACTGGTGGTCATATTATAATTCCACTGAGGGAAATAATTATATTATTATTAGGAAGGAGGAAGATGAGGGATAGGGGAGAAAGAAGAAGTGATAAGGGAGGAGAAAAGGAAGCAGAGGAAGCATTGAATAGGCTCTCCCAACAGTCGATAAATTTCGTCAACATTAACATCTTCTAAAGAACAGGAATTTGGAGGACTAAGGGAAGGGCTATCCAGTGTTGTTACTTTAATAGAGCAAGAGCTGTAATCAGATGATTTGAGTTCAAAATCTACCTCTGTTATTTATCTATGTGATGGAGGGCAAATTGGTTAACCTGACTATCCCTCAGTTTCTTCATAATTACACATATAAAATAAGGCAGTTAGACAACAAGATTTCAGAAGTTTTGTCCAGCTTTAAATTCATTCTCTTATGATCCATTTTAGAATGAATGATTATGTAAGGTCAAAGAATTTATATATTTAGTCAAAATAATCCTGCTTTCTCAAAAAAAACCACTTCAACCATACTGAATATTGTTGCAATATTAATATTATAATACAAAAATTTATATGTATTTATAATCAAATAGGTCTTTAACCTTATGTTAGTAGGTAGCTACATTAACTAATGAAAATTAAATTAAATTGAATCGTCAAAACCTTAAACAAATGATCACTTAAACATATACGAATAGAATGGAGGGGAGAAAAAGATTAAAGATACGAATAGGTGCTTCCAAGTCTAACAGATTGGTTTAATAAGTTAATTTTTTAGTATTCAGTAATTTTAATATAAAAACAATAATCCATTTCATCTTCTTATTTCCTCTCAGTTATTGCTGTGATAATGCCTATTTACATGCTTGAATTCAATTCCAGACTCAGCCTATGACCTTTCTTAATCCCAAATGAATATGCTTTGCTTCATTTCAGACAAGTGGATTATCAGATTCACAGAAAACTCTGATGTGCTTCCCCCTTTACTCTTGTCTAAGTATTCTTCTAAATTAATTTGTAAATGAGGATACCAAGACCTGCCCAATGTCAAGCTGCAAAGCAAAGGTTTTCTTCTCTAAGATATCCATTTTCTTTCTTTCTTTTCCTTTCAAAGAGAGGACTTACTCTTTATTTCTGCTCACCCAAGACACTTTTAACCTACTATTATTATTAAAATCATCAGTCTCGTTTTTTGTTTAAATTAAAGCTGAAGCCTTGGAAAGTTAGACTTTAAACAACATGACAAAGAGGAATCTTCAAGCTACCTATCCAATCAACCAGCCTTTTTATTTCTTTCTATACAATTCACCCAAGGAATTTCTATATGGAAATAGGTAATAAGCCTCTCTGAACTATTGGGATCACACTACATAATATCATCGACCAAAAGAATTGAATAGCAAGGAAAACATTTGTAAGAGTGGTGGAGATTAAATATTTATAAAATGCCTACTAAGTGCTAGGCACTATGTGAAGCAAATTTTGTATGTTTTTCCCCCATTTAATCCTTACAACAACCCTGGTGGGGCTAAGTATTATTATTATCCCTATTTTAAAGATGAGAAAATGGAGGCAAAAAATTAAGTGACTTGCCCAGGGTCACACAGCTAGTAAGTGTCTGAGGCCAATTTTGAACTCATCTTCCTTACTCAAGACATAATATTCCGTCTACTGGACCACCAATTGCATTTAAATGAATTAAATAAATTCTTAAAATTCTAAATCTGCTAGTAATTTGCTTTTCACTGTGGGTCTTTAAGCAAAAGTTTCATGACTAATCACTGAAGCAACAAGTATTTATTAAAGAGCTTATTATGTACCAGGCAGTGTTTTACACACTAACAATACAAAGAAAGGCAAAAAAATACTAAAGGAGCTATTAGAAATCACCTAGCCCTATCCCTTCATTGGACAAATGAGGAAACTGAGGTCCCAAGAAGACATTCAAAGTCATAGACACCAATCAGAGACACCAAAGTCAGAGAACTTGAATCCATTCTATTCATTCTCATTCCAGATCATCTCTCAAGGTACTATAATATAAAACAAAGCAAACAAAACCCAGGAAATACATACTTGTTAAATGCATAAAAAGCAAAGGTAACAAAAGAATTTCCCAGAGATTCTTCTTGATCCTTCTAAGCTTAAAGTATCTTGTACCTCAATGTATAGAATTCACAATCAAGCCTTTCTATGGCACAGCACATACACACAAATATAAAACAGTAGGGACCACTTGGGAGAGCCATTGTTCTCTCTAGCCTTAGGAGAAATATCACACAAACTCTCTTTGAATAGCAGCCAGAGGTTGGGAAATCCTATGCACAGAGATTTTCAACAGCAGATTAGAGCTTACAAAACTGGTGGATAACTGACTCTAATCATCTGCCAAACTACTACACAGTCCAACTATCAATTAACAAATTAACAGGAATGTAAATCAGAAAGCCAGCATGTCATCTGGGAGATTAGGACTTTGTGAGGCTAATATGATACTTAATATTCAACTAACCTTCTTGTTGTTTCTCACTATCAATGTTTGATTTCCCATTTCCATGCCTATGAACTGGCCATCCCCAATGCCTAGAAGGTACTCCCTGGTCACTTTTACCTTTTAGGATCAGTATCCCCTGAAAGATACCTAGAAAAGATATCTCTTACACGAACCTTTTCTTAATCTTCCCAGAAGTTAATACCTTCTTCCTATATATATATATATATATATATATATACATATACATATACATATACATATGTATATATATACACATAACACATGTACACATATATTTTGGCATGAGCTTATAAGTATATATGTTCTTTATTACAATGGAACATAAGCCTCTTGATAATGGAGACAGTTTGATTCACTTTTCTTTTCCTCTCTAGTTTCTAGAATCTAACAGTGCTCAGAATATAACAACACTTAATACATGCTTGATATTTGATTAGCCCAAGAATAAAACAAGAGGCAGAAATAGGCAATCTTGTTAGATGTATCTCATTATAATAGATCCTTTCACCATGTAAATGTCTATAGAAGTAATTGTTTATCAAATGCACCTATTGATATTTGGTGCAACAACAATTGAAAGCTAACAAAATAATGTGGGTGCTCCTTGGAAATACATCATTATCTGTGTTGTGGAGAAACCTACAATTGCCACAGAGGCTGATGTTTGCTTGGTCATAAGTAGGTCACCTATTTAACATTCTTTACATTAAATCACAAAGAGGATCAACTGAGGGAGCAGTACCCAACTGATCTTTCATCACCGGGTTGTTGCTGCTCAACTGCATTAAGCCAACTATGCAAAGAATGGAGGATCCTGGGATACTCCATTCCAAAAATTATAACTTAGTAAATTTGAGAAGGGGAATCAGAGAAAGAAAAGCCAAGAACTAGAGGAAAGGAGGAAAGGCAGATAGATGGGTCTCAATGCAGATTGCTAAGAATAAGACAATACCATGGGGAAGAAAGGGGAAGGGATTCCCATAAGTAAATGTATATGGGTGAGTTGCTGCTACTCCTAGGTCATTAAATAATAGCTGCTGCTAGATGCAAATGTCTTTTGGGATCAGCTATTGGTTGGTCTGTTCAGCTACACCTGTACATAGGAATAGGGATTACATCACTGGGACATTTTCCAGAACACAGCAAAGGGTCTTCTACATCCCCACTCTCAGTTCGGCCCTGATGCTATTCTGAAAAATGAGTGCTTGAACTTCTAGAAGCCAAAAACATTTGGATACTTGCCAAAGTACTTGGGAAGTGTCTAAATGTAAGAACCTTTCCCCTGCCAAGAACTTTTGAACATGGCTATCTGCCTAAATATTATAGCTCCATAAAACCAGTATAGTAATGATGATGAAGCAAAGAAAGGAAGATGGGAAGGGGAGGCAAGATCATGAGTAGATCAAATGATAATATTTCATTTTAGGGGGGAAAACTGTTGCCAATTTATGATGTTTTTTCACCAGAAATCTGGGGTCTGATACTATTAAATGTATGGAATGTTCTCAGGTCTCTGCATTTAGAGTTGATAAATGAAGTTACTAAAATAGAGCTCTATGCTTTTAAAACAGAGGAACCTTAGCAAGGATTAACTATAATCCCATCATTTTATAGAAGAGGTCAAGAGGAAACACTTAGATCAGTTTTTCAAAGTATTTTTAAAAATCATTTTTAAAGCAACAGTAGATTATTGTGAAATGACGCAGTATATTCAGACAAGAAAATTAATTAGAGATTCAATTCAAGGGCACCTCATTGTCTGAACCTTCACACAGAAGAAGATCAAGAAAGAACTAGGATGTTAAGCTTAAACCTTCCCAAATTGGGGGAGAATTAAAAAGCCTGACCAAGATTTGGCAAAAAAAATTGTTTAAAAGTAGCTCTACCCTGGCCTTTTTTGTTTCTGAGCAGATTTAATCATCATTTAGTCAAATAGAATGTTTTTAAGCATCTATGAATGTCAGTCAATAAATATTTATTAAGTACCTACTATGTTCCAGGCACTGTTCTCAGTATTGAAGAAATAAAGAAAACAGTCCTTTCTGTCATGGAGCTGGCAGTATAATAGGAGAGATGTGCAAACAAGATATATACAGGAGAAATTGAAATCATCAAGAAAAGGAGCAACTAACTTTGAGAGAGCTCAAAAAGGCTGAATCTGAGCTTTAAGTGTTCCACAGAGAAGGCTAGGAGGGGGCAGCAGAGGAAGAAAGAAGAAAGGAAAAAGTCACTGCAGTATCTCTCTGCCTGAGAGGAGGAATCACAGTGGAGAAAGAGCAGGTGGAAAGGAAATACCTTGCGGGGAATCCAATAGGAAGAGCAAATGATGACAGGGAAGAAGAGGAGAAATTGGGGCAAAAGAGGTTGTAGTAGAAGAAACTCATACAGAAGAGAAAAAGATTTGTAAGATGAAAATCACTTGGATGTGAATGGAGAGTTTTAGAGTGAAATAGACTAGAATAAAAAAGGTAATCAAGCAGCTTTTACTTATCAGTGCCTGCTGTGTACCAGGAAGATGCCATATATTGATATAGAAGAATGGCACTGCGATGTCATTGATATGGAAGTTTAATTCAAAGATGTGGATCTGAAATCCCATTCCTACCTGCCCTTCCTGTGCAACCCTGCCTAGTTACACTTTTAGGCTCATGGAGGAAGGGAAATGATGGGGTGAAAGTCCAGTCAACAAGTTGGTGATCTGTCCTGTATTCTTTCTGACCTTGCAAAGATATAGAGTGAACTTGATTGCCTGGAAGCTGGCACCAAAGTAATAAATTCTTTTGCCATTGAGACTCACATCAAATATTTCTTTTATAATGAAAAAAATTATACCCTTTGGGTTTAGTTGGATTATAAAGCTACCATGACATATTGGAGAGAAAGGCAAACAGTCTTGGAATCACAAATAACTGGGCTTTCTCTTCGTCTTCCATAGTCAATCAAAGAAAAATCACACATAGAAATCCTTAATCCAATTTGAAACCTTCCCAGAGGTCAGGATGCAGAACTGCTCTATAATCTGCCTCGTGTGTGTGTGTGTGTGTGTGTGTGTGTGTGTGTGTGTGTGTGTGTGAGACAGAGAGAGAGAGAGAGAGAGAGAGAGAGAGAGAGAGAGAGAGAGAGAGAGAGAGAGAGAGAGAGAGCACTACCTTTCTCTCCAGATGAACAAAGCTTAGTTTATAATATTTGTCCAAAATATTAAAACAAGACAAAGACACAATTCTGATCTTCTCCCCTTCCCCAGGAAGAACATAACTGTGTCTGGTACCTCAGCAATTCCACAAGGAAAAATACTAAGTCTTAAAGGAAGAATGTTAAATATGAACTGCCTAACCTTTCCTTGGAAGGGATTAGCCATCTGCAGGCTTAGAGTTAGATGCACACATAGGCATGCTCAGAGAGCTTAAGCAGACCTTTACAGCACTCATCATTAAATCAAAGTAACAAACATCTTAAGGAACAATGGATAACTATGTCTGCCAGCCCTCTGACAAAGTTACAGAGTTTCAGATTGGAAGGGAAGCACGTACCCATAGCTGTAAGAGAATTCTTTCTAAGATACTCCCAACAAGTTGTTATCTGACTTTTGGCTGAAGCCCTTCAGTGAGGGGGACCTCACTACCTCTCAAGTCAGCCCTTTCCATCTCTTATATTGATAAGGAACTTGTCTGTTTTTTTTTTCCTGACATGAAATCTAAACTTTCTCTTTTTATCCACTTTCACTTCACCAAGAAGGTTCAAGCAGGAATAAATTTCCTTTTCTATGAATTAGGAACCAAATATTTGAATGTTGGCACACTGAAGCAATTTGGTTCAGTGATTTGTCCAAACTCCTCAAGAATATGGTAATTAAATGCTTTTGTTGTTGCTGTTGTTCAGTTGTATCTGACTCTTCATAATCCCATTTAGAGTTTTTTTAGCAAAGACATTGGAGTGGTTTTCCATACCCTCCTCCAGCTCATTTTACAGATGAGGAAACTGAGGCAAACAGTGTTAACTGACTTGTCCAGGGTTACAGTGTTAAAAAGTGTCTGAGGAAGGATTTGAACTCAGGAAGATGAGTCTTCCTGGTTATAGGCACTCTGTCCACTATATCAGCCAGCTGCACAATTAAAAGCTTAGCCCTTGAGTTTATTAAGAACTGACACTTTCCCATATACACAGATGTCAAGTCAAATAAAGATGCATTTATTAAGTACCTACTATATTTTCATCACTACACTAAGTGCTGACACATACATAGTCTGGTTTGTATTACATTTTCATCATCTTGTTTTAGTCAATTCTGGTCTCTAGTAGCCAATCCCACGGCCAGCTGAGAAGCCTAACAATAATATATTGCGGATAGCTCTGAAGTTGTGCAAAAGGTTTTACTTCTATTCTTTGATTTCATCTTCACAACAACCCTATGAGAAAGTTTATTTTATTACCCTAATTTCAGAAATGTAGAATTGAACTCACAGAGGCAGAAAGGGCTTGTTAGTTACCCAAGATCACATAGCTGGTACTCTCAGAAGCAAGTTTTTAAAATTTCTAACATTTCCAAAACTTTATCCCCTAATTTTTTTTATTAAAAAAAAACAAAACTTTATCCCTTTTAGCATCTATCAGCACTAAGATTAGAAAAATTCAAACTGATCAAACCAATTTTAGCTTCAATTTTTATCTTAAATTTAAAATAATCTTAGTAAGGCTTTTAAAAATTACAAAATGAATATATTTGCTCCAAGGGGGAAGTGAATCTTTTAGTTGGCTTAATGACCAACTGATAAATTTAATTTTCTCTTTCTGTCACATAGTATAATCCCTAAAGAACAGGACAGAGAATCAAATACATATTAGCTCTGTGACTCTGGTCGTCTAGCATCCTTGAATACTCAGGCTCAATTTCTTCATTTGTAAAATGGAGATAAAAATATCATCCAGAATCCCACAAGGATATTTGGAGGACCAAATAAAATAATATACACCAATCCTTTGTAATACCAAGGTGATAGAGATATTTAGCTATATAACAGTCTATACATATATAATACATGTATCTGTCACATATAAATGCAAATAAACATACCCTATATTTATACATAAATGTATGTGTATATGTGTATATGTGTATATTTATACATATATGTATATATATTCTATCAATGTTATTTCAAAATAGGATGTAGTTATACTACACAAATAGCCTAATTTTGGGTTACTAGGCCAGTTGTATTCACAAAGAATTTTGCCTATCAAATAACATTAAGGAGTAGCTGAAATAAAAGAATGCTCAGTATCTTATAGGATGGTATACTTTAATCTTCAATAGCATCTCTAGGGGAACCTATTACAACACATTACTTCACAATCATGCAACAAAAAATGGCAGTTTTGAGGAAAAGTAGCAAAAGGGTCATTCTTTCATAGTGCCTGCTTAGCTTTTATTTTTCTCACCTATAATATAAAGAGTGATGACTATACAATACTTCCATGCCTGAGATTATAGGACAATATCAAAATCTATATAATTCTATATTATTCTGCATTTTGGAATTTCTTTCAATTAATTACATCTTCTAAGTCAGTGATGGCAAACCTTTTAGGGACTGAATGCCCAAACTGCAACCTTCATGCGACCTGTGAGCCCCCTGAGGTACCCCAGACACAGGAGGGAGGAAGTGCTCCCATTGGGCTGCTGGGCAGAGGGGTGGGTGATGGGAGGACTATTCTCAGGTACATTTGGAGTGGGGGAAAGGTGTAACCACCTCTGGCACAGGTGCCATAGGTTCACTGACATGGTTTTTAGGTTTGAATTTCCTGTTCTAATGTAGAATGCCTTTCACAAGGCAGAATTGTCCAATACTTGATATGAATTGACAAGCCACATGAAAAGTTCAAACTACCTCTACAGCTATCCAGTTGAACAAAGTATTTTTAGATTAAGAGATGATGTGACCTTGGCTAGTGTATGTTAGAGAGAGAATGACAGAATTATAGAAACTCAGCACTGGAAATAGCTTCTCTAACATCACCAATGACTTGCCCATTCTGGCCCAAGGAGGCTCATTTTGCTTGTGCTTTGCTCCAATTTCTAAGAAGTTGTTGTTTTAAATAGGCAATTGAAATCTGTCTTTACTTGATTTCTATTCACTAGAGTAGAAAAGCTTTCTTTGACTTAAAGTGTCTTGCATAAGTTTCCTCATATTCTGATTTCACTCACCACATAGCATAATGAGTTAGAACACAGGGCTTGAAATCAGGAAGACCTGAGTTCAAATTTGTACTCAGACACTTACTAGCAGTGTGACCCTGGGTAAATTGCACACCATCTCTCTGCCTTAGTTTCCTCAACTGTAAAATGAGGGAAATAAAAGTTCCTACCATCTTTCATAGTTGTTTATCAAATAAGATAATATTTTCAAAGCACTTAGTATTATTCTTGTCATATAATAGATATCTAATGAATTGTTTCCTTCCTTCATTGTTCTACTAAAGAATTCAGATCTTTTGAACCCATTGTCCTTTACTTAGTTTATTTTGCCTCCCTTCAATTAAATATAAAATGTTGTTATCTTTTGTCTATTCATTTTTCATGTAATTCAGTTTTATTTCACTCATTCTATACTAGCATTCTCATTTTTTTGTTTCTGCAAAGTAGAGAGAAAAACTATATGATTGTGAATTTTTAGATTTACTCCACCCCGCTTAGTCTAACAAAACAGGAATATAAACACCCCTAATTAAGGATTAAATGTTGAGAAGGATGGCCTATGACAGATGTGTGCTAGCAAATGACAAATCAGAAACAACTGACAGACCCCTGGGGTGTCCTTAGTCAAGCTTAAGCTACCATTGGTACATGTGAAACGCAGGAAGTGATATAAAAAACAGTCTATATCTTTCACTTCACTTCCTCTCTCCTACCTCTTTTCATAGAGAGGTGGCTCTGGCTCTTGTGGAGGAGAGGTGGCTGGTGGTAGCGTGCTGGGCATCTTGGCATCTTGGCATGGCTGCAGCTATTGTCCAGGTTTAGCGGTGAACATCCTTGATACAATACTGGGAGAAGCTTAGTAGACTAGTTCAGGTGAGGAGTCTTCCCTGAGCTCTCTCCTGGAGTTTAGGCTGATTCTTTTTTTTTCTCCTTTTGCTTTCCTAAAACGCCATCCTCCTAGGAGGCCCCTCATCTCGGAGGAGGCCTCCTGGCTGGAAGGTCTCTGAATTCCCCTTGCCTCAGGCTAGGCTGGAGAAATCCTATAGGCTTTTCCCTCTCTCTTCTTAATTCCTTCCCACTATATTAATTAAAACACCATAAAATTCCTAAACTGATTTGAGTATTTTATTAAGATTTGAATTAATCCTTGGTGACCAACTAAATTTATATTTCAGTCAAAAAAAACCCTAAAATTTACCCCTTACATGATTGAAAAATATTATTATTGAGTCTAGTGTACTTAAGACTGGTTTGGTTAGTGTTGGCAATTTCCAATTCTACTCTTTAACTGAGTTCTCCTGGTCATGAGCTGCCCACATCTCCAGTCTGAATATAATTTGCCTTCATGCAAAGATAATGGGCATGTGACAATGCACAGATACCGATTTTGAAGCTTGAGAACTTGTCTTTAAATCCCAGGTCTACTATTTCTAACCCATGTGACCTTAAGTAAGTTGTGATCTCTAAGGATCCCTTTTGGAAATAAATCTCATGAACTGCACTAGTTAGAAATTGCTTCTCCATCTGATGAATGTAGGTCTTTGTCTCAAGCTAATTTCCACACCTACATTTCCAAGTCAAAATACTTAAGAGACAGAGAAGATAAGATTACTCTCTGCCACCACAGATGATGAAGACAAACCACCACAATGAACTGAAAATGTGCAGACCAGTGAAGTTAAGATGACAATGAGGCAGAGCAGCTTGTTCTGTATTGAGGCTACTTTTAACCCCACCGTGTATTTTTACACCACAGAAGTACAAGGTAGGGGGAGTAATTGTATTCTTAGGCAGCCCAGAAATCAACAATATGATATTAAGCAGTGAGAGAGAAAACAGGAGGGCATTTTCTGAAAGCTCAAGTCCTGTAACCCAAACCCCAGTTTAATGTGACCCTTCTGAAAACTATGAGTGGATCAGCATTTGGGATCCATCTTGTAAAACAGGAACTCAATCTTGAGTGAGAAAGCAATTATCACAATCTTTCAGTTTCTTCTGAATTTATCCGGTTTGACAGATTTAAATAATACAAGGATAGAGATGGATATATGGATGAATGGATGGAGACAAGAAGGCAGGAAGAATTGGTAGGAAGAAGAAAAGGAAGAAGGGAGAGAGGAAGGAAGATGAAAGGGAAGAGAAAAGGGAGGAGAGAAAGAGAAGAAATTACTATATGACAGTAAAAATTATTGCCTTCTGTCACAATGAATTATAGACCAGGCCATTTATATCTTGGTTATCCATTAATCCAATTAGAGGCAGAAGAGTTAAATAAGTAAATTGTTAAGATGGAAACTATTAAAAAGTAAGTAGGAAAGTCTTTAGGACCTAGGGGCCATTAATTGGCCCTTATGATGGGCAAGGAGCAAGCCAGTAGCTCCTATAGGTCTTTAAGTGACTGTGATTCCTTTCAGACAGGTAATGGATGTTATAGTCATTGTGTCTTAGTGGAAGTGGAAAGGGCAGAGGACTGGAAATACAAGGTTCAAGTTCTGGGTCAAGCCCACATTGTAACACTCATACAACATGAGGGCTTTGGCTACATTCACTCATTTCTACAGATCAATATAATGCATAGATGTCAGCAGCCTTCCTTTATGCTCTCAAGTTGGGATGATAGGGAAGAACAAGGATTTGCACAGGAATATAGAATCAGAGAAAATAATGGTTATTATGAGAAGAGAGCCAGTGGGAAGTTACACCAATATGTCACATTTGTTCTTTTGGAGATCATTTTATTAATATCCAATGAATTTTACCAACTTTGCATCTCTGCAAGAATAGTGTAGCAAATGAGAAAGGATGCTTGCTAGGTTTGTAATCAGAGGTTTGGGGATTAAATTCTTAATTTGATTCTTCTTACTAATGTATCCTTATACTAAGTATTATACTAATGTAGTCTTAGTTTTTGAATGAGATGGTTAAGGGAAAAAAATGATACCTAGTTCATCACACTTTGAGAAAAATATGAAATCAGAGCCACATAATTAAGAGGGAACTGGTCTCAATGCCAAGAAGTGAGAGTCTGAGGAAAGAAAGGAGAAAGAAAGAGAGAAGAGGGGGAGGATGGAGGGAAAGGAAAAAAGGGAAGGAAGGAAGAAAAAGATGGAGAAAAGAAGCAAAGAAGGAAGGAAGTTAATTCTTGGGTACAAACCCTTTTTGTGAGCCATATTATATGTGTAATCCTAAAAAAGTCACTTAATTTCTAAATGCTCCAGGTAACTCTCCAATTCTTTAAGCTATAGAGAAGGTTCAGGGAATTTCCTTCTATAAGAAGTTGTCTACACCAGTAAAAATAACAAATTCAGTTCTGTTCCCATCTTCTTCTACGTACCTCTAATTTCTGTTTTCCTTTTATCCTTCCAATCACTGCTCCATAAGGGCTTAGCAAAAATGCCTACTAGTGATCTTAGCAGTAGGAAGGGACTGATAATTTTGAAGATAACAAGAAGATCTCACTGATTTGGGAAATTAAAATAAACATTTTTGAGCTCTCTAACAAGAACTCTTAAAACTTTCCCATTTTTATCAGTAGACATTTACTAAACACCTACCTTGTGTCTGGCACTGTGCTAAGCATGACCTTGTTTTTAAAGAAATGTCTTACACAGAGTAGGATCTTTTTAAAAAAAAAAGAAGAGAATCAATATGGTGTGTTGGTCCCAAGACAGAAGAGTACTAGGCAATGAAGGTTAAGTGACTTGCCCAGGGCCACACAGCTAGGAAGTGTCTGAAACCAGATTTAAACCCAGGACCTCCTGCCTATGGGTCTGGCTCTCAATCCACTGAGCCATCCAGCTGCCCCCTGGTAGGATCTTAATATTTGCTGATCAGTCAAAACTCCACTGTGTACAGTTCACTCTGCTAAGGGCTGCCTGAGGTACAAAGTTTAGATTTTTAAAAAGGAGCCTGCTCTCAAAGCATTAGCAATCTAGAAGGATTAAGGAAGGGGATGGACTAGCCAAGAACAGTCCTGAAAGACAGGGTGTACAGAGAAAAAAAAGTCAATAGGGGATTGAGGTTAAAAGCATAGATAACAAACATACTCAGGAACCTTTTCAGTTCTAGAGATGAGGCTACTCCTGAAAACCAATGTTCTTTTTCAATACTTTGGATGCATTCTTTGTAAACACACAGAAATGGGAACACTTACTTTTTTTACCCTCAAATACAGTGCAGCTGAGGATACCCATAGCATGTTAATAACACATGCTATGTGATGGCTTTCATTAAACATGAGAATGCTAACTTCATGCATTATTTATATTATTTTGCATTAGAATATTGATTCTGTCTAGTCTCCATTCTCTCTGGCGTCCCCTCCAAATCTGAAATCCTTTGAGTCTATGATTCTCCCGAAGTTCTGCTCCTTTATTTCTAGCCACATACATGAATGCATAAACTAGAAGAAATATAACACTGGTTTCCCCAAATTTATATGCAAGAAAAAAGGAGGGTAATTGACACATCAAGTGAAAGTATACCATGTGCACTTTATACTGACTAATGGCTGTTGGCATGTAAGAACCAACAGCATTTCCCACTTGGGTCATTTGCTTTCTACCAAGCATTTTGGCTTGAAGAGTAGTATTTGAGGAAACATGTCGCTCCCTCTGAAATCTGATAGAGCACCTTCTCACCAGAGTGACTCTCCTATTGCAAGATCTAGCTACTTGGACTATACATACTTGTATTTATTCCCTAATTATTCTATAAATACACACACATGTATATGTATATATCTACATTATTCATACATGCATCAATGTATGCATACTTATTGTTGCCATTGGAATGTAAGTTCCTTGAGGACAGATGGTTTCCATTTTTTGTCTTTGTGTGGCTGGCACTAAATTTGTTAATTGATTGATTAAGGCTCCCTCCACTCAATCTAGAATCAATTTTTTTCATTGCTCATAATGTCATGGTAGTCTCTCGGTGACTGAGAATGACAATTGTCTTTGCTCATAATGAATCACCAAAGAATTCTCCTTTTCTCTTCTCCTCTCTTACAAAGATTGCTTTGTCTCTTGGAAATGAATTTATCCAAGTAAATGACCCCACCATTTTCATGTCAGAAGTTCCTTTCCTATAAGGAGAAGAAGACTGTAGCCAAGGTGGAGAAAGACGGAAACATAAAAGGCAATTCTAAGCATTCTACCAGGGCTAATTACTCTAGCTGTGCTCTGCTAATTGCACAGGAAAATAATCTGGCTTTCTGAGTCCTTCTGACGTGGTGATTTGAACCCTCAAGGAAAACATAACATGGATCCAATGTCAGAATACAAAACGAATTTTAAGTTCCAAAAAAAAAACAGGAAAAACCATACACTGCAAGAAATGTTAGACTGTTCCAATTCCTGTTTTCCTCATACCTTGTAAGGTCACAAAATGATGAAGTGAAGTTAGCCTTGCCAGATTCATTTGGCTAAATCACAGAAATTCATAAATCAATCTAGAGAATGGATTCTGGAACTAACAGCATTAATTTGATACTCAGTTCAGGATTGCAAGAGGGCAGACATAACCCCAGGGGGAGACACAGAGACCCTCAGACACTGGCTCAAGTTTTTTGGGGGGAATTACTTGTTGGAGGGGGTGCAAATCTCACACAGGATCACACATTGAACACTGGTATGGAACTACAAGATCATCCAGTCAAAATCCATCATTTAAATTGAATTAAAGAAGGGCAAAGTGACTTCTTCATAGTCATACAATTTGTAGTGCCTTCATTCAGAATTCTAACTCAGATCTCTTCTGATTCTAAGCCCATACTCTAACTGGTAACTTGCTACTTTTATTCATTTTTTTCTTAATCACTGGTTTCTAAGTTCAGTTGCTTCTATATTTCAAGACTATTAAAAGTGTTGCCGAGATTAGGTTTGGATCAACACC
This sequence comes from Monodelphis domestica, assembly GCF_027887165.1. Classification (NCBI taxonomy): domain Eukaryota; kingdom Metazoa; phylum Chordata; class Mammalia; order Didelphimorphia; family Didelphidae; genus Monodelphis; species Monodelphis domestica. The sequence continues at coordinate 294,415,517 of NC_077231.1, forward strand.
TCACACCCTACACCAAGATAAACTCAGAATGGGTAAATGACTTGAATATAAAGAAGGAAACTATAAGTAAATTAGGTGAACACAGAATAGTATACATGTCAGACCTTTGGGAAGGGAAATACTTCAAAACCAAGCAAGACTTAGAAAGAGTCACAAAATACAAAATAAATAATTTTGACTACATCAAATTAAAATGTTTTTGTACAAACAACTAAAATTAGAAGGAAAGCAACAAATTGGGAAACAATCTTCATAACAAAAACCTCTGACAAAGGTCTAATTACCCAAATCTATAAAGAGCTAAACCAGTTGTACAAAAAATCAAGCCATTCTCCAACTGAAAAATGGGCAAGGGACATGAATAGGCAATTTTCAGTTAAAGAAATCAAGACTATTAATAAGCACATGAAAAAATGTTCTAAATCTCTGATAATCAGAGAGATGCAAATCAAAACAACTTTGAGGTATCATCTCACACCTAGCAGATTGTTCAACATGACAGCAAAGGAAAGTAATAAATGCTGGAGGGGATGTGGCAAAGTTGGGACATTAATGCATTGCTGGTGGAGTTGTGAATTGATCCAACCATTCTGGAGGACAATTTGGAACTATGCCCAAAGGGCGATAAAAGACTGTCTGCCCTTTGCCCTAGCCATAGCACTGCTGGGTTTGTACCCCAAAGAGATAATAAGGAAAAAGACTTGTACAAGAACATTCACAGCTGCACTCTTTGTGGCGGCCAAAAATTGGAAAATGAGGGGATGCCCTTCAATTGGGGAATGGCTGAACAAATTGTGGTATATGTTGGTGATGGAATACTATTGTGCTCAAAGGAATAATAAAGTGGAGGGATTCCATGGAGACTGGAATAACCTCCAGGAAGTGATGCAGAATGAGAGGAGCAGAACCAGGAGAACATTGTACACAGAGACTGACACATTGTGGTACAAGAGAACGTAATGGACTTCTCCAGTAATGGTTTTACAATGTCCCTGAACAACCTGCAGTGATCTACTAGAAAAAAACAAAGCAAACAAACAAACAAAAAAAAAACCTATCCTCAAGCAGAGGACAAACTGAGGGAGTGAAAACACCAAGGAAAAGCAACTGCTTGACTACAGAGGTTGAGGGGACATGATCGAGGAGAGATGCTAAATGAGCACCCTAATGCAAATACCAACAACAAGGAAATGGGTTCAGAGCAAGGACACATGTGATACCCAGACGAATCACATGTCGGCTAGGGAAGGGGTGGCGGGGGGAGGGGGAGGAGAAAAGAAAATGATCTGTTTCCAATGAACAATGTATGAAAATAACCAAATAAAATAATGTTTTAAAAACTAAAAAAAAAAAGTGTTGCCAACATTCTCTAATATGACACACCTTGGTTGTGGTTCAGGTCATTAACCTCCCTGGCTATGGCTTCACCAAAGGTCAATCTTAGGAATGTTCTCAATCTAAGATATAATATGATATTTATCTAACAGTCACTTTACTCTCACCCAAGCCACAGCCTCTTTCGTTTAATCCACGTTCAGATAGAGAGGGAGCTCTGGATTAGACAATGGGAAATATTGTTAAAGGTCCCTAAAACTATCAAGTTTGAGATCTGGAATAGTTTTCCCCACCCAGAAAAGGCAAGAATTTTGAAATAAAAAGTTGGGTAAAATGTTAAAAATGCATCATTTAGGGATAGCTAGGTAGCCCAATGGATAAAGCAGCAGGTCAGGAGTGAGGAGGAGTTGGGTTCAAATTTGGCCTTAGATAATTCCTAGTTTTGTGATCCTGGGCAAGTCACTTAACCTCAAATACTCTTACCATTCTTCTGCCCTGGAACTGATCATTAGTATTGATTCTAATCTACAGAAGGCAAGGATCTTTTAAAAAATGTATCTTGCTCATTTCAGAAACCAATTGAACATCAACTCTATAGAAAGCACTGGTTGGAGGAGACAAAAAAGAAATAAGGCATGGTCCATAACCTCCACTATAGGGGTGAGCAATGGAAACAGGTAGGAACATAAATAGATGAAAAGTCATTGGAAAAAGCCTACAATAGGTAATAATTCAGAAGTACAAGCAGTACACTACAGATCAATGCTCATAGAACTCAAAGGATAGTTAGGAGTGTCTGGGAAGGTTTTCTGGAGGAGTTATTATGTTACTATTTAGAAATTCAAGGATTTTTAGATTGTCTGTATTTGAAGAAAACAGTAGCTAAGACCTGAATAAGTAGAAAAGAAAAGGCATTCCATGCCTGAGACACCACATGAGCAGATGAGTGGAGGGAGGTTCTGAATAGGGAACAATGAATGGGACTAGTTTGGCAGGGAAAGGGGGTATTTTAAAATGAGTAGAAAAGGAAATCAGGCATGCAGCGTATTTGTGTAAGACAACTAATGCCAAGCTAAAGAATTTGTGCTTCATTTTTTTTTCTTGTGAGAAATGGGGAGCCATTAACGTTTATTGAGCTAGGGCAGTTAGGGAGACATGGAAAATAGAGTCTTAGGAAAATGAAACTGCTTAGGATAATCCCAAGATTTTTAATCTGAATACCTCCGAAAAGGAGGATAACAATGACAGAAATGGGCAACACAGATTGGGACCTGGTGTTCTGGGAAAGATAAATTTAATTGGGGGGTAATGTAGATGATCTAAGACCACTAGGTGGGGCTATTCAGCAGCCAGTTGGAAGTGTAAAACTGAAACACAGGATGGAGGTCAGGAGAGATTCAGGATTTTTCTGCAGAAAGAGGCCACTGACCCCCTAAACTTACTTCTCAAAAGTCAATTTACTTGCCATCTTTAGAGACAGTTATACAATCTTGGTAGCATTGGCCGCAACCCACTTTCACCTGAAATAATAAAATATTGTAATAAAAACAAAAGTTTTATTTTGGCTCAAAAAAACTGGCTGTTCCACTTCTCTCCTTCACTTTGCAGATGAAGTCATAAGCCTTTAAATATGAATGCTGTGTCTCAAAAAATAAATAAATAAAACAAATAAAAATAAGGCAGCTGAGAATAGAACATTATTTTTCTCTATTATCATATGCAATCAGCATTAGATGGAATATTGTGGAGGAAAAAAAGTCTTATTCAGAATAAACAGCATCTAACACAAAGACATCATCACAGATGGGAAGTTGTCATCATAAAAGCCCACCCCCCCTCTCACCCCACCACTACTCTATTATGACTTCAAGAGGCAATTTCAGTATCACATCTGGGAAATGTCATTCATTAACTTCTCTGGCATCACTGAATAGACTATAAACACAGTATACTGGATCTCTGACATATCTTAGAGTGGTTTATTTTTTTTCCTTTTAATCTTAAATCATTTTTATTTGCTAATTCGACACATTGAATTTCATGCTGTTGAAGTCTCTCTCTCTAAATTTTATCTTGCCATTTTCTTACTTTTTTACAATATTAGGCAATAACATTATGAAATTGACCACACTGTTAGGAAACGAGGTCCCATGGAAAGGGTGTTAACATTTCATGATTACATGGGATTGAATTACTGAGGCTTAAAGACCACTTGAAAACAAGCACCATTTCTAGGAAAGAAGTTATCACATAATGCAGGTCATATAATCTAATGCTTCTCCAAATCATGAATCTCATGAACAAAACCCACTTTGGAAAGTGATCCAGAAATGTAGAAATGTTGCAGTTCAGAAATCAGGAAACTGATGGTGTGGATGACCTGTCAAAGGTTACCCAGGGAGTAAGTGACAAAGGACCCAAACCCAAGTTCCTTGTTTCCAAATTCAGTTCTCTCATTGTCCCCAGTGACAGCCATATTAGATGATGATTATCTGTGAAAACTTGGCTACTCTCGATCCGAGACAATCCTGAAAGACTCATGATGGGAAAATGCTTTCCATCTCCAGAGAAAGAACCATTGGAGTCATCTTTCACATCAGTGTAATTATGGTTTTATTTTGGAATTTTGGTTATGCATGAGTATCCACTTACAATGAAGACCAATATGGAAGTGTGTTTTACATGCCAATAAAAATAAAATTTATAATAAAAAATGCAGTTCTCTTTTCCTCTTAAAATGCTGATTCCTTAAAGATGTTCTTCCTTAAGGATTAGTTGGTCCCTTGTGTCTTGGCTAAATTAGTTCATGAAACCATAGGGGCTTAGAATAATAGTTTATAATCTGTGATTTCACAGGTCAGAGAAGATGATCTGCCCCATTTCTATCCTTTCATTATCCTTACCAGGTATCTATCACTTTAATTTTTCAGTAAGATTTCTATGGAAGGAAATTCTATGAGGTCCTCTGGCTGTCTATTTCTGGATCTACAAAGCACTTTGAGACTCTACAGGAAAAGTTGTGATGTTAAGAACAAAGTATTTCCCTTCCTCTTCTCTTTAGTTCTGCTCAATTCTATTAATTAGGATCTATCTCACAGGCCCTTGCCACTTTTCAGTTAATTAGAAACTTTCTGATGAATTGCAATTTAGCAGTGTCTTCATTTCAAGATCCTTTAAAGTATATAGATATTTGCATACTTTATGGTCCTAAATTTCAAGGAAAAGTGTGAAAGGGCATTCAATAAGTCACTCCTGCTATTTTTAATTGAAGAATTTCTGAATCATTTAACTATATCTATGCCTTTATCAAAAGTGTGTAATTTATTTAAAGTAAATATTATAGTAGTAGAATATATAAAATTTATATGGGAATGTCCAATGGATTTGGAGTCAGGAGGTTTGAGTTCTAATTGTACTTCTGTTATTAGCTACTCTTTCACCTTGGCAAAGTCATATAAGTTCATTGGGCTTTAGATTATTTCATATATAAAATGAAGAAATTTTATTTCAGGCCTCCGATTCTAAATCTATGGTACTTCAAAAACCAAGACCCATTTTCCCCAGTTATTGAAATAAGTATTCACTGAAAGATGTAATTTCAGAAAAACCTGAGAAGACTTATATGAACTGATTCAAAATAAGCAGAATCAGAGCATTATACAGAGTAATAGCAATATTTTAATAATGATGTATAATAATGATGAGTAGATAAATATGTTCAATATGATAAAAAAAATTTCAAAGAATTCAAAGAATGAAAAATGCTATCCATGTCTGGAGAGAAAACTGATGAATCCTGAATGCGGACTATATAAGTCCATGGACTATATATATATATATATTATAAAGTATATATTTTGTAACTTTTTGTTTGTTTTTTTGAAACATGGCTAATATGTAAATTTGTTTTGCATAAATTCACATGTAGAATGGGTATCATATTTTTTTTGCCTTCTCAATGGATGGGGGAGATACCACAGGGAGGAAAAGAATGTGGAACTTCACATTTTGAAAAAGTGAAATTATTAGTTAACTAAAAGTGAACCAAGATATTTTCTTACAGAACAATGAGAAGTAAAATGAAAGAGATATTTTCTTAATAATATTTCTGGCAAAGAAGTCACAAATGAAGATGTTCAAATGAATGAATTAATAGATGACACATTTATCCAAAGTTCAGATCATGCAAAACTCATGAAGGATTCAGTTGATGGGCCTGGAGAATGGAATCAGGATCCAAAAGGACCTTGACAGGCCAGAACATTGGATGGAATTAAACACAAAAGAATTAAACAGAAGTAAATTTAAAAAGTATTAGGTTAAAAATAAACCAGTTTTACAAATGCAATTGTTATAATAAGGTAGGAAATTACACTGGATACTTTGTCAGATGCCTACAAAATATACCAGTTCTTCTTATGCAGTCCTAGAGAAAACATTCCAGATTCCTTAACTTATCAAGCTATATCTTATCATATATATATATATATATATATATACTTCTCTGAGTGTATAATGGTATATATAGATATATATAGATATAATTCTTATAAAATAAAGGGGAGGTTTGTTTAAGAGTAGGTTATTTGGAAAAAAAACCTGGAAGATTTAATGGAATGCAAACTCATATGAATCAATGGTACCATATGGCAGCAAATAAATAAATCAACAAACAACAACAGCAACAAACAAAATCAGCACACAAATAATAAAGCTAATGTTATCTTTAGCTTAGTGAGGGAAGATGGAATTCTACAAATCTGGTGGTTCTAGTCCTGCTGTTCTCTGCCTCAGTCAGGCCAGATCAGCAGTAACATACTCTCAGTTCAAACCACTTTATTCTAGGAAGAATACTTCAAAGCAAGAGGAAGAGCTTAGCCGTGATGGGGAAAAGTTCCCAAATTATATACTCTTTCAAGGACTCAGGGCATTTAGCCTGAAGAAGAGAAATCATTGCACAGGAGGGAGGAGAACATAGAAGGGGGAAGAAGAGGCATGAGATCTGCCTTCACATATTAGAAAAGCTATCCCATTGAATACTTGGGCTGCCTCTACTTGGCCATGGAGGCAGAAATAGGAACAAAGGGAGAATGTTAGAAAGAAGCAAATTTAGCTTGGCATCAGGACAAGCTTCCTATTTGAACTGTTCCCAAGTATAACCGGCAGCTATAGGAAACTGGAGATTACCACTCACAGTGAGAAGATTCAAGCAATGGCTGGATGGCCATTTGTCAAGTATACCTTGGAATTTTCTTCTGGTAGGGAATGGTTACTGGGCTTCCTTGAAACTTCTCTGATTATAGGTTTGAACTAAGCTTTATGGAACCTGGTAAAAATAAAAGGAAGGCTAGGCAGGGTGAGACATACCCACTGTCTCTTCTACTGAAGAAGTTGGACCCAAGTTATAAGCTGCAATAAGCTAAAGTTTATTGAGTTTTCACACTAAGTTAGAGACTGATATGGAGCACCCAGGAGGGACAGGGGTAAGGATTAGAGGTAGTGGTAGACAAGCCACATAAGTAGATCACAAATGGAGGTCAAAGCTTGCACTTCAATCAGCAGAAGACCTGGAATCCAAGAAAAGCTTCTTTACCTCCAGACACAGGAAGACCTATCATTATTATCAACATTGTTATCATAATCATCACAATCAATAAAAAGAATAAGAATTGATTACATTCTTCTTTATAATTAATAGTATTTTCTTAAAAAAGTTTAATATAATTATTTGTCCATCATTTTCTATGTGGTATCAGTAAGTATGCTGTATATTCATTCTAATTTATTAATTTAATTTTGTCACTAATTATTCAGATCCTTCCATTGACATAATAAACAGTGTTCTACCTATCCTGCCCAACTAGAAACAAAATCTATTAATTATAATTTTAAAAGGAAATGCTTTTAGAAAAATTAACAAATAAAATAATCATCAACTGTAAATGTATTTGTTATTTTTTTAAACTGCATAGAAATTAGAAGGGAAATGAATGAGTATGATTTCTGAAAATGCTATTCAGATTTTTCAATGAGATTGTTATTTAAAAGTTTTTGTAACTAAGTTTCCATTTTAAAGAGCCATTGTTAGAGTAAGAGATTGACAGACTATAATAGAAGAGATGCTGAATAAATGATTGATTGACATGGATATAGGATACCTCTGGCTCAGAAGGAAAAAGAACTTTAATCAAATTGTTTTGCATCTACTGCTCTGCTGTGTTCTCCTTGGTGATCTAGTGTTCCTGATGAGCTTGTAGAGATGATGCTTTCATCAAAATATCTGTTCTTAATTTTGTGCTACACAGTCCATTCATTCTTCTGCTTGGGAACATAACCTGGGAGGTGAAGTAGTTGAGCAGAGGCAACAGAAATAAGGTGGCTGCCAATACCCCTAAAGAGAACATTAGCTTCTACCCATCCACCTCCAAAGCTATGAATAGGCAGGATAGAGACTAGGACTTCTGGACCTAAATGTTACCTACAGCGGACCATGTATTGTGAGAGATGAGTATGTTGGAAAGGAGGGTAAATAAGAGAGTTAAGTGAAATATTTAAAAAATAAATAAAACCTTCCCTGCTGTCTTAGAATCAATTCTGTATTTTGGTTCCAAAGTAGAAAAGCAGTAAGAGAGTCAAACTTGAATCCAGGACCTACTAGTTCTTAAGCTTGGCTTTCAATCCACTCAGCTACCAAGCTGTCTCTGATACTTTCATTATGAAATATTCTGTTTATGTTTCTGGGGACAGTTTGCATATCAGGCTGTGCCTCAAACAGCCTGATATCTTAGGTATAAGATACATCAAAAGGCTCCTTGATGAGGACTCTAAATCAAACATGCCACCAACCAATCAATCAATCAATCAGCATAATATAAAAGTTTCTAAGATGCCAGGTACCATGCTAAATTCTTGGAATATAAAGAAAAGGAAAAACACTCCTTGCCTTCAAATAGTTTAAGCATTCATGGAAAAGACAGCGAGTAAATTATTAGTTACCTACAAGATGTATCAGGAGTAAGAAAAAGCAATTGCAGAGGGGAAGACCAGCATCCAAAATAACTTTCTGAAGGCTTTCTGAAAATCAGAATTTTGAAATCATTGTTGAAGGAAGACCAAGATGCTCAGAGATGATGGAGGGAAAGGGGAGTATTCTAGGCATGAGCAGTTAGTTAATTGCTAAGGCATGAAAATGAGAAATGGAATTATATGTGAGTAATATCTCCATCTTTGAAAATGCTTTTCGAGATGTTCTCTTGGGTAGAGATTTGTCACTCACAAAGCTCTCATGTTGAAATAAGCAGTCTTTGATCCAATGTGAATTTTTTGAAAATACTGCTTTTAAAATAGGAAATTATCCCAAATAGAACAGAATGGATTAATCATGGTCATTGATTATTATATAGTTTTTATTATTCTTAGACTCCTCCCATATTTTTCTATTTTTGTTCTGTGTTATTTGGCTTATATTTTCTAACTAGCATCAGTAATTTTGTCTTCATGAGAAAAGAAAATAACTGCATTAAGTTTAATTTGGGGGAATTAAAAAATTACTAAAGAAACTATTACAATTTAACATTTTTAATATAAAACCAGTTTCACTTTCTTCTTTGATGAGAGGTGTTAGGTTTTCTCAATCAATATTAAAAACTTGCACTTAAGCAAAGTGTTCATAAATAGGAGAGCCATTCAAAAGCCATTCTTGATATTAATGAAATAACAAGAGAAATTCATATCATGGGATCATTCTTTATCTTACTTATGCTAACCTTCCTGCCATAACTAATTTCTACAAGAAGGAGATGCCAATGAGCTCTAGTCATAGACTCAATTAATTATTTTCAATGATAGGAAACAGAACAATGTTAGAAAGTACGTGGCTTCAGTTAAGTCTGCCACATGACAAAACAATCCAAGGAAATTAATAAGTTCTATGAAATATTCAAACTAAACTAGTAAGACAGAAATGATTATATCAGTCATTTAGTAAATGAAATGCAGGTCATTTGATAGATTTCCCCTTACCTTTCCTGACACCTCCAGTGTCTCAGAGCAGTATGAATGTGATCCTGAGTTCTTGAACAGTATTCCAAAAGGAAACAATTTCTCATCATATCTCTGGTCAGGTCAAGACTTTAAATATGTGTCTGATGAAAAGCTTTTACTTTTATCCATAAATGTTTATCTTCCCAAACCTTATCATTCTGTTTTGGCCATAGGGACCCAAGAAAAGGAGCAGAGCATCATAGACTAGACTGGAAAGTAGCTCAGAGGCCATTTATAGAATGCTCTCAGTTTCCGGATGAACAAATTAGGACTACATAAGGCTAGGTAGACCCTTTCTATTTGTTCAGGAGTAAGAAAAAGCAATTGCAGAGGGGAAGACCAGCATCCAAAATAACTTTCTGAAGGCTTTCTGAAAATCAGAATGTTTGAAATCATTGTTGAAGGAAGACCAAGTTGCTCAGAGATGACATGGAAACATGAAAGAAGGCGTAATTAAGAATGATACCATTGTCTTAAGTTGGAAAGTTAATAAAGATATAGTACTATTGTTGCAAAATGCTTGCCATGTATCCCTATTGCCACTCACTTTTGATAAACTCAAAGGGCATAAAGAATGTTTGACCAAATCCACATCATATGATTACATCTAGAAAATTGTGGCAATTAAAAAAAAAACATTAAAGCCTTCATTTTCCTTCTTAGAATCAAATTGGAACAATTCTATCAAAGACATCTAAAATTTTTAAAACATATATATGGGTGTACACTCACATTCCTATATGTGTTGAATATCTATATCTATAAAGATATTATAGGCAGTGAGGTGGCAAAATGAATAAAGTGAAGGGTCTGAAACCAGGAAGACCCAAGTTCATATCTGGACTCAGATAATTACTAGCTGTGTGACCCTAGGCAAGTCACTTAACCCTATTTGCCTAAGTTTCTCATCTGTAAAAAGAGTTGTAGAAGGAAAGGGCAAATTACTCTAATATATTTGCCAAGAAAACCCCTAAAGGATCAAAAACAGTCAGAAATGACTGGAAATGACTGAACAATGAATATATATCTATGGAATATATTATGTATTATATATATGTTATATATATATATAATTCTACAATCAATATTCTCTCTACAAATTGCTCTCTCCTCATCTAATATTTGTCTTGTGCATATTGGTCATTAGAATGTAAGCTTCTTGAAGACAGATTATTTTACTTTTTTTCTTATATTTCTATTGTTTAACATATGTGGCATATAGTATGTACTCAATAAATGCATGTTGATTACTGGACTTTTTAATGAATGTTCTCTTTGATCTCACAAGAATCAAAACTGCATATGACCAAATGAATAATGGAAAGACATACAGGGGGAATAAATATGTTATCAAATATGATGAGTAATCAAGCTATGCATTGAGAAAGTAAGATGATCATTAAACAATGAGATGGATAGAGTGAAAAGTGAGCTAGATTTGGAGGTCAGAGGATCTGAGATTTGAATCCAGGTTCAGTTTTTGACTCTGTGACCTTGGGTAAATCACTTAATTGTTTGGTTCTTAAGTGTCTATATTTGTAATTTAGGACAATTGGATTTGATTTGGCACTGAGAGATCTCTTCTCTATGATCCTATTGATGACTACTTTGAGATCTGGTACCCTGAGGACCCTTTTTTCTTACTTTTTTTCCCATTACGTCCTCTGAGATTCTTAACTTTTTATGCTTCCAGATGAATTTCATTATTACTTTTTATTGTTCTATAAAGTTCTAAACCTTTGATTGTATGGTATGATTGGTATGGCACTGAATATTTTTATTAATTTAGGTAAGATGATTAGTTTTATAATTTTATCCAAGCATCCTCATAAATAATTAATATATCTCGAATCATTTAGGTCTGTCTTTGTTTCCATAAATTTTTTGTAATTACATTTCTCCCTTCTTTCTGCCTTGTTTTTCATTTGGTAGTAGATGGTGGGAGAGGAAAAAAAATACTTGACAATTATACAAACACACACACACACACACACACACATATATATATATATATACATATATATATATATACATATATATATATAATCAGATTATATATCAATATTGTTGTGCAGGCATTTTAGTCCTGTCTGTCTCTTTGTGACTGAGGCAAACAGAATTAAGTGACTTGCCCAGGATTACCTGTCTGAGGTCCGATTTGAATTTAAGAAGATGAGTCTTCCTGACTCCAGAACAAGCACTCCATCTACCACCTAGTATCCCTGATATGAAAAGATAGTTTTCTGATGCTGGATTCTTTTCCCTTTTCCTTATTCTGCTGAATAGAAGGGGAAACTAGGTGGCACAATGGATACAGCTCTAAGCCCAGACTCAGGAAGACTAATCTTCTGAGTTCAAATCCAGCTTCAGGTTTCTACTAATATGAGACCCTGAACAAAGCACTTAACCTTGTTTGTCAAATGGAGAAGGAAATGGAAAACCACTTCAGTACTTTGCCAAAAAAAGGGGGGTGGGGCATGAAGAAACATGCACTACTGAAATGACTGAAAAACAACTGAATACAAACTCCTCTGATATTCAGGATGAAAATAAGTCATGATATTTTGACCTATTATACTGTGAAGTTTGTGAAATTACCCATGTAATTTCATTTCCTTAGAAGATATATTCTTAACAGAGGGGTTTTTTATTTTTAATGGCATTTTCTTCCTGTTATTTTATGTATTTAATAAAAAACCATTATTCTGAGAGGACATTCATAGGCTTTTCCCTACTTCCAAAAGTGTCCACAACACAAGAAAGATTAAGAATCCCTATCTTAGAAGGAATTAGGAGAAAAGAAAAAAATGAGAAAATTAATATGCCTTCTGCCTTCCATTGCCAAAGAGGACTTGATGTTTATATCTGGCCTCTGGCCATCTGGACTAAGGCCTGAACTATAGTCCTAGGAACAGAGATGATGAGATACAGGACACAACTCTCCATTGTCAAAATTGCACCTGGAAGAGAAAGCCAATGTTTAGAGAAATGTTTGAAATGATATAAATCTTCACTATCAAAGTGGTGGGACCTTGGGTGGGTCTGCTGGTACTTTATTGAAAAGATTGAGAAAATGAAGTTGTTTTTTTTTAATCTAGTCGAGTCCCTACACTTCCCTTGATTTCCCATTATCAAGAGTTTCAAAGCTCTCTAGGCTAAAACTGCCATCTGAGCTATTAATCCTGGCTCTTCCATTTCCATTTACTTTTGCCTAGCCCTGACAGAGTATCTATCCTACTTTCCTGTCCCCTTTGATTGTTCCCCCATTCATATAACAATTCTTCCTCTTAATTTCTTGCAAATGGAAAATCATTTTCCCAACCAGTGTATATCTGTCACCTATACACATACATCCCCAACACGACATTCACTTTTTCTTACTTTCCCAAACCCACAATCATTAAGCCAGGAAAAGGTTCTTTCTTAGTGTTTCCTTCTATCACTTCCAAACTTTTTCTCTGCCACAATCCTTCACTTTTTTCCTTTTTTTTATTTTGAAGTTCAATCCCACCATCTACATCATTGTATCGAAGAGTTTGGTGGCATTTATCTTACAATTCCCAGGTCATTCACCCTCCATTAACCAGATCAACTCTGGTCTTATCATATTCCTGGTTGGGACCCTCAGTCACCTTGAAATTATTACCTGCATGTATAGAATGTTAGATCCTTCAATTATTTTAGCTATTTGATGAGTACATATAAGTTAGTTTAGAATTAAGGAATTCATAGTGAATATGAAAATAAATCAATATAGAGGAAAGCCTGTATTGGGAACACAATTGAAACGCAGAACCAATTTTGTAAGTGGGAAAAGGTCTAATCCTCCCAATTCTAATTTATTTGCATTTAATACTTTTCAATTCTAGCCTTGCAAAGCACCTCTAGTTGTATTATATTCTGTATGAACTACATTTGTGCCTGTTCTGTGTGGAGGAATGCATTTGAAGCACATTCTAGTGACAGAGGTGATTCTTGGAAGTGGAAAAGTTGGTAAAACTACCTTAATGAAAAAACTGTCTCCAAATAGAAAGTTCTTAGCCTCAAAAAGGAAAAGAAGAAAAGAGCTAAAGTGAAATGAGTAATTTGTGGTAACATAGATAGATAGATAGATAAATAGATAGATAGATAGATAGATAGATAGATAGATAGATAGATAGATAGATAGAAAGAAAGAAAGATAGATAGATAGATAGATAGATAGATAGATAGATAGATAGATAGATAGATAGATAGATAGATAAACAAACAGAGAGAGATAGATAGATAAATGGATGGGTGGAAAGACAGGAAAGATAAGACAGATAGAAAATTATCATCATCATTATTATAACATGAATATATAACACTTGTAAAGATTGGATTTAGCTACCTCCTGATTGTAACAATGAAGATACTTTGCTCTTTCTTTATTGTGAAGATAAAATTGTAATCTCCTGTTTGTAACAATGAAGGTACTTAGCTCTTCCTTTATAGTGAAGCTAGAGGTGTAAGCTACAATCTATTTTTATATTTTAACTACAAAAAGGTGTGAAGCAGCTATAAAAGGTGAATTTAACAAAAAAAAATGTTAAATAACCCAAAAAGATATAATCTAACCAGAGAAGGTAAGAACTAAAGAATGGGCAGTCCTGGAGAAAAGTGTCTGTTGTGATTGGTAAACATCAAAATTTAGAGGAGGTGATACAAGAGAAAAAGGTCTTTAAATAGAGGGATAAAAGACTGAAGAGAACAGTACATCACCTGGGCTTGGAGTGAAGGATCAGCCACTTGGACCTGAAGGGAAGATGGACATTCATTTGGAGATTCGGGCACTGACTCAGAGGAGATACTAGAAGGCAGACACCCAGAATTCTTTTAGACTGTCTCCATTGGTGAGTGAAAATCTGACTTAGTGACCCCACCTTTATGGAGGCCTGAAGCCTCCAGGAAAGGCCCAACTTCTTGAGACTCTCTTCCCCTGCCTGGGGCTTAGAAATTCTAACTGGAATCAGAAGAAGCCAGAGTCTGTCTGTCTCTTTCTTTGTTTCTTTGTTTCTTTGTTTCTTTGTTTCTTTCTTTCTTTCTTTCTTTCTTTCTTTCTTTTCTTTCTTTCTTTCTTTCTTTCTTTCTTTCTTTCTTTCTTTCTTTCTTTCTTTCTTTCTTTCTTTCTTCCTTTCTTTCTCTCTCATTCCTTAATATCTTCCTTCTATTGTAAATATTATAAATAAACTACCATAAATTCCATTTACTTTAGTAATTTATTTTGGAATTCAGAAATTAAATCCCTGGTGACCACCTATATAAATAATATTCAGAATCCAACCACAAATAAATTTAACACACTTTATGTTTGAAAAGTACCTTAAAATTGTTTCATTTTGTCATCACAAAAACTCTGAGAGGGAGACATTATTATTATCATCCCCATTTATAAGTGAGGAAATTGAGACAAAGTGATTTGTTAAAGTTTACACAACTATTAAGCGTTTGAGGTCAGATTTTAACTAAAGTCTTTATAATTCTGTTCCTGAAGATCTATTTACTGAGCAACCTAAATGCATGGAAATATTTCTGCTGTTTTCATTTCTCAAATACCAGGTGGTCCAGCATTTTCCATATTAAATTGATGTTTTCAGTACATATTCTTATATGCAAATATTTACAAATGAGAATAATCATAGTTACCTAGTAAATATAAAGTCTGTTAAGGTTTGCTAAATGTTTAACAAAGTTATATCATTTGATCCTCTCAACAACCCTAGAAAGATATTTCTACTGTAAATCTTGAAATTTCTCAGACTTGTGAATGTTAAAAAATTTCCCCATTGGGGAAATTTCAATTGGAACAATTCTCTACTGGGAACATTCCACATTTGGATGGGAGAACTCTACTTGGATCAGAAATGGGAGGACCTCTGCTCCACCCATACTTGGGACTGCTTTGGGGGAGAGAACTCCTTGCTAAACAATCAACCCATACTTATAATGAGGCAAAAAGTTCTTTAAGCCATGCCTATTTTTAGAAGTAATACAAAGGGGTGCTAAGTACCTATTAAAGGTCAGGCAACTTGTAAACTTGCCAGGAGCAAAGAGGTGAAAACTTATTCAGAAGTTTTCTCTGGTACAAACTTACTAAAGAGATTAGTCCACCCAGCAGTGTTTTTAGAATGGGTTGTCCTTTGGAAAACATCTACTGTGATTGGTAGATGTAAGGACTTAGGGGAGGTGACATAGGAGAAAACCCCCTATATAAGAAAAAGCAGAATCTCTTGAAAGGGAGCTCAGATGTGAATCAATCGCTTGAGAAAATCCTTTTGGAGAATCTCTTGAGAGAGACTCTGGAGAAGGGAAGCTCTTGGAGGATAATCTCTAAGGAGGTCTCACTGGAGCTCCTCTGAGGGGACTCTGTCCCTCTGGAGGCTCTGGAGAGAGGCCCTTTGAAACAGTCTCTGGCTGGAAGGCTCTTTGAGGAGGACTCTGGCTGCAACTCTCTCTGAGGAGACTCTGTCACTAGAATCCTTGCTTAGACAGACCTTGTGGTGAGTGATAAAAGACTGACTGACTGATCTCTCTCTCTTAAGACTCAGGTCTAGGCCATGTTGGCTTAAGGCCCTTCATACTTATTTCCTTTTTCTCTCTTTTTCTCTTTTCTTTAATTCCTCATTGTATTATTAATTAAATTCTCTATAAAACCCAGTTGACTTGGGTATATTCATAATTGGGAATATTTCCCTGGCAACTACCTTATATATTGATTTAAAAACAAGACACTGTAATGAAACATATTTTCTGCAGTCACAATTTACTCACCCACTCTTATATCTACTATAATTTATATCTTCCACTATTTTTCTCACTACAGTTTACAACCTTCAACCATTTTAACTCTTACAGTTTATGTCTCTAACTATTTTAAAGATAACAGTTTATGGCATATACTATTTAATTGTTACACTACTATTATTCATACTTCAGAGAGCAAACAAATGCTAGGAGGGATTAAGTGACTTTCTCAGTCACAGTCAGTAAGAAATTGAGGCAAGATTCAGTCTCTATCTCCAAGTTCAATATTCTAGTCACTATGGCAAAATTAAAGAGGAAATGAAACATATAATCAATGAGGAATTATGAAATAAAAACAAAAAAATTCTAAAAGAATTGTATAATAGAAAATGATGAACTAAGTGATCTAGTGGGAAGGAGGGATGGTTAGTAGACAGTCAATGTGCCCCAGTAGTACCTCCAAGCTGACAGAGAAACCAAGGGTCTCTAGCCTACTGGATGTCTTCTCCTTTGATAAATTCATGAGATAATATAAACAACAAATACCCAAGCTGGCTATGACAGTGTTGGTGAACATTTCTGAGATTGCCTGCCCAAAGTACAACTTCAAACTACCTGTGAGCCAGCCTACCCCACCTCCATACAATAGACAAAGGAGGGAGAAAATGTTCATGTTGGGTGACTAGACAGAGGGGAGAGGTATGCAAAAAATGTCCTTGGGTCCTGTGAAGAAGGGGAACAGAGCAAGCCTTCCCATGCTGCCCACCCCAGGACTCATGCCACAGCTTTGCCAATACAGGGCTAGGATCTGATTTGTATGGCTGGAGGGAACTTTCAAATTGATGAGATTCCAAATCCTTTTAAGTATGACTTTGGGTGTTGCTACTCCTTTATCTTTATTTAAATGTTGATATCTAATCTTAATCACTTTAATATCAAGTATATAGATAATAAAGCAATGAGAAAAAATATAGGATTTTAAAAAACCCCTTAGTCTCATGAATTGTTAATGCCTTAGTTCAAACTGAGCTAAGCCAAATATGTAGCTTCAAAAAGGTCTTTTTGATGGACAATCTATTACAATTTCTACAGTAGCCTTTAGAGATCAGAAGGGGGGAAAAGGAAAAACAAAAGAACTGAGAATTTTAAAAAATACAAGAAGACAAAAGAAACCAGCCATCATTATAGAAATAAACTCTAGTTAAAACCAAAGCAAGAAAGCACTAGGGTACCACTCATTGGCATCACTTTTGATCAAAGATACTTTAGCAATTTTAGAACAAAATTAAAAGCATAAATAAAATTACAAAACGAAGATGAGATTAGAGCAACATAAACGATGCTACTCTGTGACTGCAGACCTGGTGAGTCTCTGAATAAGGAGAAATTATGAGTGTTCAGGGAATGCTACTTTGCCTCAAATAATATTTCTTAAATATTCCCAGTAGGTTCCACCATGGTATACAGAAAGTATGGATATCCTAGAAATCTGGTACATGACCTCTCAAGAAATTATCATGATTTCTCTATTTTGAACTGGGTGGTTGAAGTAAAGGACCAATGATGTCCAGGTGTTTGTTCACTCTTCCACCCTACCCCCAGCATCTTTAGTTTTAGTTCTTAGATTTGGGTTGAGAATTGCATTTGTCATTCCTCAATCAGTCTCAGTTGTGTCCAACTCTTCATGACCCCTGTAAATATTGAAATTTCTCAGACTTGTGAATGTTAAAAATTTCCACATTGAGGAATCCTCCATTGGAACAAATTCCCTACTGGGAAACATTCCCCATTTTGATGTGAAAACTCACCAGGATCAGAAATGGGAGGACCTCTACTCCACCCATACTTAAGACTGCTTTAGGGGAGAAAACTCCTTGTTAAACAATGAAAGTACTTGGACCCATGCTTATAATAAGGCAAGGAGTTCTTTGAGCCATGCCTGTTTTTTAGAACTGATACAATGAGATGCTAGGTACCTAAAAGGGTCGGGCAAGTTTTCTCTTAATGAGATTAGTTGACTCAGCTGTGTTTTCACTGGTTCAGACTTACTGAGGAGATTAGTCGACTTAGCAGGAATTCAGATGGGTAGTCCTTTGGAAAACGTCTACAGTGATTGGTAGATGTAAGGACTTAGGGGAGGTGACATAGGAGAAAAACCCCTATATAAGAAAAAGCAGAATCTCTTGAAAAAAATCCTTTTGGAGGATCTCTGAGGAGGATCGCTTGGGAAGAATCTCTTGAGAGAGGCTTTGGAGAAGGGAAGCTCTTGGAGGACAATCTCTAAGGAGGTCTCACTGGAGCTCCTCTGAGGGGACTCTGTCCCTCTGGAGGCTCTGGAGAGAGGCCCTTTGAAACAGTCTCTGGCTGGAAGGCTCTTTAAGGAGGACTCTGGCTGGAACTCTCTCTGGTGAAGTCAGCTGAGATGGAGCTGGCCTGGTGTCACGAGAATCCTAAAGACTGACTGACTGATCTCTCTCCCCTAAGACTCAGGTCTAAGCCATGTTGGCTTAAGGCCCTTCATACTTTTTCCTTTTTCTCTCTTTCTCTCTTTTCTTTAATTCCACATTGGTATTAATTAAAATTTCTATTAAACCCAGTTGACTTGGGTATTTGAATAATTGGGAATATTTCCCTGGCGACCACCTTATATTTGATTTAAAAACCAAGACACTGTAGTAAAACATATTTTCTGTGGTCAAATTTACTCACCCTCTCTTATATCTATCACAATTTTTATCTTCCACCATTTTAACTCACTACAGTTTACATCACTCTTTTAACTGTTACAGTTTAAGGCCTTCAACCATTTTAAATCTAACACCCCAATTAATATTTTCTTGGCAAAGACACAGGACTGCTTCCCCCTTCCCTTCTCTGCTCATTTTACAAATTAAGAAAACTAAACAAACAGATTTAAATGACTTGTCCAGGGTGACATAGGTAGCAAGTATCTGAGGCTAGATTTGAACCCAGGAAGAGAAGTCTTCCTGACTGCAGGCCCAGTACTTTAGTCATTACACTGACAAGCTGTCCTGCGAATTGCTTAGCAGTTCCAATGCCACCATCTGATTTTTTCATTCCTTCCAAGGAAGAGAAAGATACATGTCTTTCCCAAAATGTCTAAAAATAGGAGAAAATAAAGTCATCCTTGATAGTGGAAAAGATTGTGTTGAAGAGATAATGGAGAAGAGGAAAGAAGTTTGGAAAGGAGTAATTTAGGAAGAAGAATAAAGGTGGCTCCATGACTCATATTCCTCTCTTCTTTAGTACTGTTCAACTTCCTGGAATTATGATCTCTACTGTGTCACTGATTTATCATAGGATAAAGAAATTTATCTCTGAAAGAGAATTTAGAAATTATTTAATTAAATTTCCACTTTTTACAGAAAAAGAAATTCTCACCTAGAGACATTTCCTGAAGTTTTTCAAGTTTTTTATATGTAGTGAGTGGCAGAGTTGACTTCTAAATTATTGATCCCTGTGGCTCTCACAGAATAAATATGGTATCATTCCAGTCATTTACTTTATTCTACCTCATCTCATTGATAATTAATTAAGATGTCCAAATTAAGATGAGCCACTTTGCAGGTGTTAAAGACCCAGGGGATTCCTTCAATTTATTTTAAGGAAATTTAAATAACTATGTGATTTCTTGTTATTTCCCATCATGTACTTACTGTGGTTTGTCAAACTGGTCTACTGATAAGATATCCACACATGCAATTCAATCTTTCATCCCTTTGTTTTTATATAGATCACAAAATCTTAGAATGTTTCTTAGAGATCATCAGGTCAATTCTACCATTTAACATAGAAGAAAACTGAGGCTGAGCAAATCGGTGACTTCCAAGGGTCATACAACCATTAAATGTCTGGGACAAGTCTTGAACTCAGACTTTCTTGACTCCCAGGCCAGAATTCTGTGCAGCATATCATCTTGCTACCTCACATAGGCACTGCCTCCCCCCTCCATTTCTTAGAGTTCCTAGTTTCTCACAAAACACAACTCAAACGCCCCTGAAATCACCTTCTTTCCTGACATTCCTCCTCACAAGCAAGTATTAGTTTTCTCTCTATCTTTGAATTTCTTTGTATTGATCTGTGTGTGTGCGTGTACACACACACATGCACACACACGCACACACAGAGATTTTGTTGTTTGTAGATATATTTATCTACCATGTTGTTTCTACACAACACACACATACCCCTATCTCCACACACATACCATTACAGTGTAAACACCTAAAAAGCCTGGAGGTGTTTGGCTTCTTTTATCCCTAAAGCCTAGCACAATATTCTGCACACATTAAGTGTTTTCTGTCATAAGTTGAGAGCCAGAAGGGGCTTGGGAGGTTAGATTTCATCAGATGCTCTTGTTTTACATATGAGGAAATTAACTCAGGGTCTAGAGATGATGCGATGGACCCAAGCAATGGCAGAAAAAGGTCTCTGACTCCAAATCCAGTGTTGTTTTTTCACTCTGTGTCTCCGTGGAGTTGAACTGAATCCAGTGAATTGTTTCCTGCCTCTTCTCTTTCCAGAGAATGGAAGGTCACCTTTGTCAGCAATCCCCCAGTTCATATTGAATCCTGACATTTGCATATGCTCAAGTTTTCATTAAGTCTTTTCTGACTAACATGAGAAAGGGGGACACTTTGTTGAATGAACTGTATTCTGAAAATTAAGCCACATTTATTCCAAAAACAGCCTAAATCAACCTGTCAAAATATGGTGCCTTCTTAATGGGTGAGTACAAGTAGGTTTTCTTATGTAAGCCTAAGTGAGTCAGAGGGAAGATTAACTCAACCCGGGTCTTGATTTCCTGTCCCAGGAGACTTTTTTTTGAGGTTTCATTTCCAAGTAATATGACTGTGAGAGGCAAGGTGCTCCATATTTACACTCTTTTAATAAGTCCTCCTTTTCCCAGGGATAAACAAATCTCTTACAAATTCATACTCTGACTTCGTACATATCTATTTCGCATCAATTCAGTCTGAGATATGGTGCTCAGCATTGTTGGGCATTCAAAACAAATGAGCTGGCAGGCTCATGAGTTTATAATCTAGTCAAGGAGATGAAAGACGGGTCCAAATAACTAAAAGGCAGAATGTGGTGTTAGAGAGACAGCCTCAAGGAGTTCGGTGAACGTGGAAGTAGGAGAGATCGCTCCTAGAATGAGCAAACTTCATGGAATTGGTGCATGGGAAATGGGCAGGATTTTCATTGTTGGGAAATGGGCAGTTTGAATGGTGAGGAGAAAGGTATGAAGTCAAGACAGCTGGGGACGTGTTTGGACATTCTGAAGTACTCTAGTATCATGGAAGAGTAAGATATGCTTTAAAAAAATAATGGGAGATAAGAGTAGAAAGAAAGGTTAGGGCCAGCTTACCTTGCGGGGTTTGAATCCTGGCATATTGATTTAGTAGGCAATAGGGAATCACTAAAATGGCTCAAGTAGGGAAATAACATCATTAAAGTTGTGCTCTATTAATCTGACAGTATTGTTTAGAACGTACTAGAAGGAAGAAAAAATGAGAGAGAGGCTAGTTCAAAGTTCATATAGTAATCTTGGTGAGAAATGATCTGAATCTCAGCTAGGGTTTGAGTCAGGAAACTCTGGATTCAAATTGCGCCCCAGAAAATTACTCCCTATCTTACC
This sequence comes from Monodelphis domestica, assembly GCF_027887165.1. Taxonomy (NCBI): domain Eukaryota; kingdom Metazoa; phylum Chordata; class Mammalia; order Didelphimorphia; family Didelphidae; genus Monodelphis; species Monodelphis domestica. The sequence continues at coordinate 294,437,322 of NC_077231.1, forward strand.
TTGAACAAATCACATAACCTGACCTTGCTTCAGTCTCTCATTTGTAAAAATGAAAGGGCTGGTTAAGACGGGCTCTAAGGTCCCTTCTTTATCAAGATCCATGATTATATTAAGATGGAAGCAGAATTCTCAAAAACTTCCACTAATTTAAATGTTAAAGTATCCTCTACTAACTTCAACCAAAGTCTATTAGCAAGGACATTGGTAGGTGAGATGAACAAATTTAGAGACATTTCCATCCCAAGAATTCAATACCAGGTATTTGTGTCTGAGCTGTGGCAAAGCCTTCCGAAATCATATTGGTCAGATCACCTAGAGTCAGACATACTGTACTTTGATCCCAACATAATGATGTCATGTTTGTCCTCTTGAAGTATGATGGACAACAACCACCAACCGTAAGCAAGTCAAGGAGGCCTGACCACCCTGTGGCTTTCAAATCTCAAAGGGGCCTTTATGAATTGATTTTTTTAATAACATAAAATTGTGTTAGATAATTAAATAAAATAATCCTACACAGAGAGTGATTCACATTTCTAAAGTCCCTTAAGTTTGTAAAGGTGTTTTTTATCTCCTCATAGCCTTTAGAGATAAGACAGTCTGTCTCTGGGTCTTAGCTGCATTTCACTGATAAGTGAAATGGGGATCCAAAAAGGAGTCAAATAATTAGGAATTATGTTTCTAAACGAATAACTTACCCTCCCCTCTGGAGGCCTCATATTCTTTATTTGTCAAATAAAGGGGTTTTTCTTGATAGCCTCTATAATTAATATTTGGAATAGCTATATTGGCAGCTTTGCACATGCCTTATTCCATGGGTTCTTGCCTCTCGTTTTCTCCTCCCTCCCTATTAGATCAGGTTCTTGTTTTTATTTTTGTACATATGTATGCATAAGTTGCCTCCTCTGATAGAATGCAAGCCACTTTATGTCAGATTTTTTTTTTGGCTTTGTATTCCTAGAATCTAATATAGAGCCTAGAATTCAGTACAGCATTTTTTTTAATGTGTGTTGATTGAATAATTAACAATATCACATTCAGTTTTCAGTTGATGGTCCCATGATCACAGCTAAGTCAGGATTCTAACATATCTCCAGACTCTGAGTCTAACCCAATGCCTATTACACCACACTGCCCGTAAGAAACCAAGGCAATTCTAATATGAGTAAAAATAGAAAAAGAAACCAAAAGAACAAAAACTGAATATTTGTAAATTTTGTCATTAAGAAAACAGTTCAGAAGAAAAGACTGGTTCCTCTAAAAGAGAGTTACGTAATATATTCCCATTGGGATCATTCATATGTGACTAAACTAATAAGCTATGGAGAACTGGACCCAATAGCGCCATTGGCATTCAATAAAAGCAGTACCACTTAATCACTCATGGTCAATGGGATATTTGCCAGCCAAAAAATATGGTTATGGGTTGGCTATTTAGGGTTAGTCTTTTATTACTTTAGAAGGAATTAGATCCTAAAGGATACAAAATACTCCAGTGACTGTGTCTAAAGAGACTTTTTCGGTTTGCAGTGTAAATTAGACATTTGGAATGTTTAAAAAAATAGATTAAGTAAATATGTATTTAGGGACTCTAAAAAAATCATGCTAATTACCAATACAAAACACCCAATGGCTCCACAGGGCCTCTTCTATGCATCCAGGCAGTTTTAAAACTATCTTGTTTACTCACCACACAGTAATGATTTGAGAGAAGCTACTGAAGTCCATCATCCCTAGTGATCAGTATACCTATAATGGTGCACTACTGGTTTATACATGCCTTGTGTTTTCCTCTCCTAGATACTCAGAAAATTGAAAGCTAGGGCCATTTCTTTATCTCTTCAGCTTCCTCCCTAAATAAAGCAATAGTTGTCTCTACTCATAGGAGGCACTCAAGACATGTTTGTCCAATTGAATTGAATGACCTAATGGCTGCTTCAGGAACCCAAATTTACATTGGCCAAGTATAACAGTGGGAACTAAAATGCCTGTGAAGCATTGCTCCTAAAAGGGGCCAAAGTCAATTTGGGTATAAAAAAGAGACCTATTAGTTATTTCTAAAGTCACCTCAGCCTTTTCATACGATTACAGATTTAGGGGTAGAAAACACATCAGAGGTCATCTACTTGGAGCCCTTCATTTTAGAGGTGAAAAATAGATAGTTCTCTGGGTTTAAGTGGCTGATTGAGTCATATCATTTGACTGATTAGGAAACAAAGAGAGAATAATTGAGATAAGTGACTTAGCTCATCACACAGGTACTATATGGCATAACCTAGATTTAACATCAGACTTCTGTGACTATAAATGTAAGACTCTACTATACTACAACAGAATTTCAAATTTTAAATCATGCCAAATTAATTATCCCCAATAATCTATAAACTCAAGACATGAGTAACTATATGATGTATAAGAAGAAATTATATGAAAGAAAAATCTGATTTTAGTGAAAATGAAAAATAGGAATAGAAGCAGTCCTAGGTAAATGAGGTTTCATATTCTCCCTACCATGGTTTCATGGAGGTGCATCCTTCACATAAACCAAACTGATCCACAGACAGCAACTTCTTTCTTCCACTGTTCTTAATTTACTTTGAAATATCTTACAACTTACGAAATTCAGTTGCTACACTAAATGCATAACTAAATACTCAAAACTAACCATACTTCTGTGTAGAAGTATTACTCAGAACCCAACATCTTGGCTCAACTTGATTAGCTAAAGCTTTTAGGTTATTTTTCAATGCTTCTAATGCACAATTTTGCAGGTAGTTGGGGATTGGTGATCCATCTTAGTGACAGCTAGGTCAGAGCTGAGTAGAGTCAACACTTGGTGTATCTAGTTAAGTCACTGAGCAGTTAACACATCATGCTCCTTTGATTATAGCATTATTACCTAACCTAGCAGAGTAACAGCCTCTGAGCAATTCTCAATGGAAAAATAATAGCAGCATGGCAAATGGCCTGAAGTGTCATAAAATGTTTCTCAGGTATTTGGAAAAGTGATTAGTATCAGGAATGATTGTATTTAACTCTAGTGGAATATCTGTGGCCATAGTCCAATCTTGGTCTGCCTAGGTATGACTGTTCCTGTTGCTCACATTTTTGTGTCATATTTAATTGTCATGCAAATTGCTTAAAACCAAAATTCTACACCTATTATTCCCTGTAAGACTACCATTTGGTTTGGGAGTATTTGACCTTGGACTCATCCTTGACTTTTCTTGTACCCTGACCTGCCACATCTAAATCAGTTGTCATTTCTCATCGATTCCATCCTAGCAACATCTCATACAGGCTCACAGACTTAAGACTGTGAAAGTCAGAGTTCAATCTCTTCTTTTTTTTACAGATGAAGAAATTGAGATATGGTGAACTTAAATGATTTTCTAAGGGTTATATTAGTGTCTGAAGGTGTGTCTGAAGGTGGCACTAAAGTAGTTAAAAGCTGTGTAGAAAGACAGACAATGGAACGCTCTCTGAATGGGACAGATTTATTACTGTCATAGAATCTGGGAATTTTGGAGTTTGAAGAGATCTCACTAGCTACCTCATTTAATCTATACCTGAAAAGGAATCCCCCAGATAACATACTCTACAAGTAGTTAATCAGTTTCTGAATGAAAACCTTCAGTGACAGACCTCATAACCTCTGGAGACTGACAGCCTATTCTTCTTTTGGGCAGATGTAACTGTTGGTAATTTTTCAGACAGCAAAACTAACTGTTCCTCTTTGTAATTTCCCTTCTGTGTTCTTGTTTTTATACAATACCCATCCTTTGCTCTTAAATCTCTAAAGCTAACAGAACAGTTTCATGCATCTTTAGATATTTGAAGAGAGCCATCGTGCTCCCCGAAGAAAACATCTCAAGTTCCTATAAATTCTTGATATATAATATGGATTCCAAGACTATCGACAAGCTGGTCATCTCTTTCTAGACAAGTTCTGGCTTATAGAATCACAAATTTAGAGCTGCAGGGAGTTTTAGAGAACATCTAGACCAACCTTTACAGATTGACTTGCCTGGTAATAAATGTTTAAGGATAATGAAAATTCAGGGCTTTCTGATATCAAATCTAGAGTTCTTTCCAATATTTCAATGGCCTCTATGCCATTCTTATCAGTGACTCACTTAAACTGAAACATCCAAATTTTGGAGGAAGGTAATTCAAAGGAACAAGGGCAGCAGTGTTATTTAGAAGCTAGATTACTCAGTGGATTGAGAGCCATGCCCAAAGATGGGAAGCCCTGGGATTGGATTCTATCTCAGACACTCCAACTGTGTGACCGTGATCAAGTCACTTAACTCCTGCTGCCTACTCCTTACCACTTTCTGCCTTGGAAAAGATACAGAATATTTATTCTAAGACAGAAAGTAAGGTTTTTTTAAAAAAAATATCCTTCCAAAACTGCAAAAATCTTCTGTGGAGCCTAGATATTTGGTTGCTTTTCTTTCATTCATTCTTCCTTCCTTCCTTCCTTCCTTCCTTCCTTCCTTCCTTCCTTCCTTCCTTCCTACTTTAATTTCTATCTTAGAATTAATCAGTCCTATGGCAGTGGTAGTAGTAGTCTCTAGGTGTCAGAGAATGACAATTGTCTTTGTAGGCAAACTGGGATTAGGTAACTTATCTAGATGTCACACTACTAGGGATAGGCACTAATGCTCTATGAGTTGAACAACCTAACTGTCCCAATTGATTTCAAAAGGAGTCTTCAATTCTGATCAGAATTCCCCTGCCCCTAAGGAGGACATCAGTTGTCTTTATTTAGAAGGTGGAAGTTTGGGACTAAATGAGACAAGGGTTTTGGTCTTCTTCAACTCCTTGCATTTGGAAAGAAAAAAAATAAACCAACCCAAAAGGCTCCTTTTTGGGGAGATTATTCAAATGTCCTCTCAGTGCTTTATTGGCAACAATGAAAAGAAATGTGCAAAAAGAAAGACAAAAAAGGTAATGAAACTTTTTGTGTTGGATTATTTCCATATACAGTTCAAATGTATTAAAAGGCTTACCAGAGAGAAATCCATACCAAGTCACACCTCAGGAGACTGGAAGCTGGACTTTCCCAAGTTGGGGGCTTGGGGAGGGGAGCACTTTGGGATATGAAGCATTTGGGAGGCAAATAAGAGTTAAACCTTTTTTTCCCAAGTGGAAAAATCCTAAAGAAGAACTCCTATTAGGCACCTATAAGTGACTGTTGCATTTGGATTGATATGACTGTTCACTTTCCTAGTTCTCTTTGGAATGATTCGTTGGAAAAAATAAATTCTTAATAAGAAATCATTTATATAAGTATTCAGTGCTTCACCAGGACAATGACTGAGTTGCTTCTCCTTCCCAACAGGAATGATGACTCTCCATTGCAAGAACAACATATTTTTATTGTGCCTACTATGTGCAGAATCTCATCCTCAACTGTGAGGGAAACAGAAAGCTTAGATCCAACAGTCCCTGGTCTCTTGGAGATTCCCCTCTAACAGGAAGAGAAAAACTAACAGATAACTTTAATATACTATGACGTATTTCAAGTGCATTAGAGGGATACAATACAAAGAAAAAAAGTTACTGGGGTTGGGGAGGATATAAAAATTCACCAGAGTAACTTGGGAGGCTTCTTGTAGGAGATGGAATTTAAATCAAATTTTAAAAGATAGAAATTAATTCAATAGGAGAAATAGAAATGTATATATGCATACATACATATAAGTACTGTATGTATAAGCATCAGTAGGCACATGAAAAAAATGGGAAAGGACATGAAAAGACAGAAAGAATTACCATTTGTTTCTAGAATAGAGTTTGTAGACCAGTATAATCTGAAATGAGGCAAGTAAGGCTCCCAATTTTGGCATCATTAGCATTCCTTATGGAATCATATTGTTTTACCTGGAAGGTTATCTGGTCCAACTTCCTCAATTATAGATGAGGTAACAAGACTGTAGAAGTTAGAAGACTTCTCTCATGGTCAAACAGCTAATAAAAGTCAAAGGTCCAATATGAACCCCAGTCCTCTTACTCAAGAGGTGGTGCTTTTCTCCACTGTCCCACACTAAATGTTGCTGATGCTGAGTGAGCAATTGGGAGAAACCTCAGGCTTTAAAAAGAGCAGGAGTGAGATGGCCATGCCAATCTGTAAGACTGGATATGTTGGCAACAGTGCTGAAGGCAGTAAAATCCAGGAGACTAATAAGAGACTATGACAATAATCCAGTTGGATACAAACAGCAACATGGGGCCAGTGGCAATAAAAAAAGATGGTAAGGTTGGGAAAGATGTTACCCAGGTAACAATAAAACAATTTGGTAAGTGAAATATAGAATGTAAGAGAGACAGGGGAATGAGAGATATTCCAAATACTATAAACATGATAGGTATTTCGAGGAATGATAGAGGGAATATATAGCATCCATTACCTTCCTACTGACATTCAAGAATTTCCACAACATGGTCCCCAAACATTACCAATTAGGCCACAGCATGGACTTAAAACATCTCATCATTCCTTGGAATATAGTTTTAGCTTACCTGACTTACTATGTCTCTTCTCATACTAGTTCTCTCTGCCTAAAATATCATTCTTTCCCAATCTCCATTAACCAAAATATTTCATAGTGCCCCTCTAATTTAAATTCCTTCATGAAGCATTACCAATATAGTCAAACACAACTATAAATTATTTAGCAAATTTTACCTTTATCAACCATAAGAGAGTAATAACATGGCCATTAAAGATATAAACTGCTACTCTTCTTAATTCCTTGAGATCCATATTAGCCCAGTTTGGGCTAGCTTAAGTGAGAGGTGGAACACTAGGGAGAGCAGAACACTAGAGAGAGAAAGCACTGTTCCTGGGTATATTTGTACTGATAGGATACCTTCTACTTTATCTATTTCTCCTCAAGAAAAAAACCCTGCCAAGTGGGCAGGGAGTCACTGTGCTGAGCTGGCCTAGGAGGGCAAAAAGGGGTTGGGTATAGAGTACAGGGGGTGGGCTGTTATGATTTTTCCCTTAATAGGCTCTGAAAGCATCTCAGCGTTAAGGGAGCAGTTTTAGCTAGTTTTTACTGCTGTTTTCCCTGACTGTTCTCCCTAGTGTTCCTCTTCCCACTTAAGCTAATACTAGAGACACATGGGGGTTCACTTTGTATTCCTTATATTGTCTAGTAATATTTTACCCAGAATAATCATTGATGGAAAGATGTTGGCAGAAAAACGAAAGAATGAATGAATATAACCCCTGATCCAACTACCAGTCATATACCTTATGGAAGTCAAAGGCAATAAAATTCCACATCTGAAAAATTATTGGCAATAACACTTTATGTGCTATGACAAAATGAGAGATAATCTAAGTGTCCTTAAATTGGGCCATAGTTGAACAAACTATGGTATTTAAATATAACAATAGAGTAATAAAAATGAAGTTGTTCATAATAATAAGTTTTACAAAGTGCTTTAAAATATTAACTTATTTGATCCTCACGACTGTAATAACAAAAATTAGTGTAATATGTAATAATTAAAATGCTACATGTAATATTTAGAAATTGGTTTTATTAAATAAGGTTAAGCTGAACTTATTAACTTCTGCTAATACTCTGGAATTCTGGGCTTAAAGATAGTCACTTATGGGGACAGTTTAGCTTCCCCTGGAGACAATGAGTCAGGAGTTGAAAGCCCCTAGGAGGCTACTTGTTAAAAACAAACAAACAAACAAAAAACACCTGGCTTATCAGGCCATAGCAAGGAATGGATATTCAGCAGTTTTCAGTTTAAGGGAAGGGGAAAAAAAAGACTTAGAACTTATCCTTCCATGCAAAAAAAAAAAACAAAAACAAAAACAAAAACAACACACACACACACAAAAAACCTAGGAGTTTCCAATTGGCTTCTCAGTATCAGATTTGGCCTGTTTTGCTCTACCGGCTTAGAGCTGAGTAAAAATTTGAAGCTCCAGAATTAGCTACTAACAAACTGACTTATGGAGAGTAAAAACTGAAGAAAAATGGAGGAGATTGAGGGTAACTGTCAAACCTTTGTGATTTGCAAAATGTAATAAGGAAAATAAATGTAATATGTAATAATTAAAATGCTACATGTATTATTTAGAAATTGGTTGTGTTAAATAATATTAGTAAAAATTTTGTTGTGGTTGCCATTTATAAAATTAATTCATGTCACAAGGATGATAATAGCTTGTAACAATTTAATTTAATGTAAATATAGTATCAGAAAGAAATAAGAAAGGAAAGAAGTAGAAAAATATTTCCTAGCCTATCACCCTAAAGTCTGATCCAGGACTTCCGGGTAATCATGGCTGCAATCTAGATGCCACACTCTTCCTCTCTCTGGCACCGAACGAAATAGACTACATCAAAGGAGCATAAAAATCACCTTTGGAGGAACAGAAGGACTCCCCAGTACTCCCCAGTACCCCACAGAGGCAAAAGTACGTGGGATTTAAACATTTCCACACTATAATAAGAAGGAGGAAAAGCTTGCACAAAAACGTGAACTGAGCCGCCCTTCCCCCCCCCACCTCCCCCACCAAACCAGAGTGAGCTACCAGAGCTCTCACTGGGACAGTGAGTGAGTGGGGAACATCTCTGTCTGAGGGGGGCATTCCAGGGTCCTTGGGATCTGGGGACTGCTAGGAAAAAACATCTCAGGGCGGTTTCACGGGAGAACCTGGTGCTGATCACAGGGGGTCCGCGGAGCTGTACTCCAGGTGGTTGCACTGATTATCTGGGCAGATCTGAACACTTGGGCAGTTTGGCTGTGATCAGGGGCCCAGCCCTCTAAGAAACCTTGGAGGCTGGGAAGAACTAGTCTGAGGCAATGTAAATTCACTGAAAACCTGCCCATATCCCCCAGACCCCAGACCAAAAAGGAAAGGGTAAGAAAACCACCAAAGGGATGGCTCACATGGCCCAAAATCAAACCTCCAGGAAGAAAGGGAAAAAGGTGACTATTGAAAACTTTTATGGTGGAAGTACCCAAGGAAAAGAAGAGAATGAGGATGAAATCCAAAAAAAATCAGAACATGCCTGCCAAAATGGAAACTATCAACAAGCTCTGGAAGATCTCAAACTGGAACTTATCCAAAAGATGGAAACCTGGAAAGAAAAATGGGAGAAAGAGATCAGCAGTCTGACAGATAAGACTGCTCAATTGGAAAAAGAGCTCGAAGCATCCAATAGAAGGGCAGACAAAGCTGAAAAGCAAAACCAGTCCCTAAGGACCAGAATTAAGCAACTCGAAGAACGTGAGATCATAAAACAGAAAGAATCAATAAAGCAAACCCCAAAAATTAATGGATTAGAAGAAAACATAAAATATCTCACTGAAAAGGTCACAGACTTGGAAAACAGAGGAAGAAAAAACAACCTCCAAATTATCCATCTCCCAGAAAAACCAGAGATAAACAATAAACTTGATATTATTCTATAGGAGATTATGAAAGAAAATTGCCCCCACGTTCTGGAGCAAGGGGGCAAAATAGAAATAGAAAGGGTTCATAGAACACCCTCTATACTAAATCCCCAAAAGACAACCCCTAAGAATGTAATTGCCAAATTCAAGAGCTTCCAAGAAAAGGAGAAAATCCTACAAGAAGCGAAGAAGAGGAGCTTCAGATATAAGGGGGCTCCCATAAGGATCACACATGACTTAGCCGCTAACACACTAAGAGACCTCAAAGCATGGAACACAATATTTAGAAAGGCAAGAGAGCTGGGTCTCCAACCAAGAATCAACTACCCAGCAAAACTGACTATATACTTCCAGGGGAAAGTATGGGCATTCAACAAAATAGAAGATTTCAAAGCATTTGCTAAGAAAAGACCAGAGCTTAGTGGAAAATTTGATATCCAAGCACAGAAAGCAAGAGAAACATGAAAAGGTAAATATGAAATAAAGGGAAAAGGAAATAAATCTTATCTTTTTCTTTAAGTCAAACTCTCTTCTATAAGGACTACCTTTACATCAAATTATATATATTAATATGTGGGGAAATTGTTTTGTGTAACTCTCAAAAATTGTATGCATCATAAGAGTAGTTAGAAGAAACATGCATAGGGAAAGATTGGGGCATTAAGAAGATTTGGGGAAAGTGGGGGCAAAGAAAGGAAAAGGGGGGACTGTCGATAACACTAAGATTTACTTCAAGAAATAGGGGGGGACTTAATAGAATAATCTTTCCCATACAAAGATACACATGGGAAGGGGAGGGGAAGAACTCTCATATGAGAAGGAGAGGAAGAGAGCTTGAAGTGGAATTACTTAAACCTTACTCTCAGGGAAATCAAATCTGAGAGGGAAGAACATCTAGATCCAGTGGGATCCTGAATTCTATCTTATCCAACAGGGCAAGAAAGAAAGGAAAATTAAGGAGGGGGAAGGGGTAGGGAGTATAAAAAGGGAGGGAAGGAGAGGGGGGAGGGGAAGGGAGCATAAAAAGGGAGGGGCTAGAAAGGGAAGCATCTCAAGGGAGGGGACTAGGGGGACTGACCTAAAGTAAATCACTGGTTCAAAAGGAGATAGCTAAAGCAGAAAGGTCAGAACTAGGGGAAGATATCAAAATGCCAGCAAATCCACAAATGACAATCATAACTTTGAATGTGAATGGGATGAACTCACCCATAAAATGTAGACAAATAGCAGATTGGATTAGAACCCAAAACCTACCATATGTTGTCTTCAAGAAGCACATATGAGTTGGGTTGTCACTCACAAGGTTAGAATTAAAGGTTGGAGTAAGTCCTTTTGTGCCACAACTGATAGAAAAAAGGCAGGAGTTGCAATTATGATATCTGACAAAGCCAAAGCAAAAATAGGCCTGATCAAAAGGGATAGGGAAGGTAAATATATTCTGTTAAAAGGGAGTATAGACAATGAGTAAATATCACTAATCAACTATATGCACCAAATGGTATAGCATCCAAATTTTTAATAGAGAAACTGGGAGAATTGAAGGAGGAAATAGTAAAACCATATTAGTGGGAGGCTTGAACCAACCAATATCAAATTTAGATAAATCAAACCAAAAAATAAACAAGAAAGAGGTAAAAGAGGTGAATGAAATCTTAGAAAAATTAGAGTTAATAGACATATGGAGAAAAATAAATAGGGACAAAAAGGAATACACCTTCTTTTCAGCACCACATGGCACATTCACAAAAATAGATCATATACTAGGTCACAGAAACATGGCACTCAAATAGCAGAAATAATAAATGCAGCCTTTTCAGATCACAAGGTAATAAAAATATTGATCGGTAAGGGTACATGGAGAGCCAAATCAAAAATTAATTGGAACTTAATTAATATCATACTCCAAAATTGGATAGTTAGAGAAGAAATCATAGAAACAATTAATAATTTCGTTGAGGAAAATGACAACGGCGAGACATCCTTTCAAACCTTATGGGATGCAGCCAAGGCAGTACTTAGAGGAAAATTCATATCCCTGAGTGCATATATTAACAAATTAGGGAGGACAGAGATCAAGGAATTGGAAATGCAAATCAAAAAACTTGAGAATGAACAAATTAAAAACCCCCAGAAGAAAACCAAATTAGAGATCCTAAAAATTAAAGAAGAAATTATTAATAAAATTGAAAGTGACAGAACTATTAAGCTAATAAACAAGACTAGAAGCTGGTACTTTAAAAAACAGACAAAATAGACAAAGTACTGGTCAATCTAATTAAAAAAAGGAAAAAAGAAAGGCAAATTAACAGCATCAAGGATGAAAAGGGGGATCTCACCTCCAATGAAGAGGAAATTAAGGCAATCATTAAAAACTGCTTTGCCCAACTATATGGCAATAAATATACCAACCTAGGTGATATGGATGAATATTTACAAAAATATAAATTGCCTAGACTAACAGAAGAAGAAATAGTTTTCTTAAATAATCCCATATCAGAAATTGAAATCCATCAAGCCATCAAAGAACTGCCTAAGAAAAAATCCCCAGGGCCTGATGGATTCACCAGTGAATTCTATCAAACATTCAGAGAACAGTTAACCCCAATATTATACAAACTATTTGACATAATAAGCAAAGAGGGAGTCCTACCAAACTCCTTTTATGACACAAGCATGGTACTAATTCCAAAGCCAGGCAGGCCAAAAACAGAGAAAGAAAACTATACACCAATCTCCCTAATGAGTATAGATGCAAAAGTCTTAAATAGGATACTAGCAAAAAGACTCCAGCAAGTGATCAGAAGGGTCATCCACCATGATCAAGTAGGATTTATACCAGGGATGCAGGGCTGGTTCAATATTAGGAAAACTATCCACATAATTGATCACATCAACAAGCAAACCAACAAGAACCACATGATTATCTCAATAGATGCAGAAAAAGCCTTTGATAAAATACAACATCCATTCCTACTAAAAACACCAGAAAGCATAGGAATAGAAGGGTCTTTCCTAAAAATAATAAACAGTATATATCTAAAACCATCAACTAATATCATCTGCAATGGGGATAAACTAAATCCATTCCCATTAAGATCAGGAGTGAAACAAGGATGCCCATTATCACTTCTATTATTTGACATTGTATTAGAAACACTAGCAGTAGCAATTAGAGAAGAAAAAGAAATTGAAGGCATTAAAATGGGCAAGGATGAGACCAAATTATCGCTCCTTGCAGATGACATGATGGTCTACTTAAAGAATCCTAGAGATTCAACCAAAATCTAATCGAAATAATCAACAACTTTAGCAAAGTTGCAGGATACAAAATAAACCCACATAAGTCATCAGCATTTCTATATAATTCCAACACAGCTCAGCAGCAAAAACTAGAAAGAGAAATCCCATTCAAAATTATCTAAAGTCTGATCCATAGAATTTCAGTTCACTCCCCTATAAGGTTCCAATCTCCATGTGGAAGTCTGGTAGTCTCTTTAGAGCAAGAGTCCTACCAGTCTACAAGGGTGTTTTCTGCCTGAGTCACCAACACTGAATGGAATAGAAGCATCAATCCCAGAAAAGTCACACTAAATATCTTAATCTCCTCTACAGCCTCATCTTTATAGCCCTTTTCTCCACATCACTTCCTATCTCTCTGAGCTTGTCTATCACATCTCAGGAACCAATCAAAGTCTCTCTGACCCAGACCTGTGTATAATTGAAAATCTGTTACCCTAAAAAAAGAACTACATTTCCCAGGAGCCCACTGACTTCCTGTTGTTATGTTCTTCCTGTAGACAGGGAATATTAGGTGGGGACATGGAGGGTCTCACCCTCTTTTTGGCCCTGTTGGGTGAGTATGATGGTGGTGAGTAGGAATTTTGAAATGACTAATCAGCCATGGGCACATGGCCTTTACTTTGGAATTTGGAATTCATTGGGCCCTTTTATTCCTTTATTTCTAGTGATACTTAATAAATCCCTTAAAATATAATATTTTTATTATTGACATTTAATTTTAATTTTTATACCTGTAACCCTTAGTTCAGGGTCATGTTCCTAGGGCTCTTAACCATTCCAGCCATGCTAATGGGATGGATCAGAAGAGAAGAAAGTTCAGGACCCTGTGAGGAAAGTGTTTCCATTACACACAACATTCTAGGGATGTGGGTGCTATTGTTAGAGGCAACTAGGTGATACAATGGATAGAGTACATTGCCTGAAGTCAGGAAGAACAAAGCTCAGATCTTCCTTTGACATTTGTTTGATTAGCTTATCATACTAAGCACATCAGTCAACCTCTGTTTACTTCAGTTTCCTGGAAAAAAAATAGGGCTAATGTTACTATTTCCCAGAATTATTGTGAGGATCAAATGAAATAATATTTGTAAAGCGCACAGTCTGGCTCATAGTGAGCTCTTAATAAATGCTCATTTCCTCCTTTCCCCATTTTGCAGGTGAGGAAACTGAGGAAGACAGATGAAGTGACTTTCCTAAAATTACACAGTTAGAAACTGTTTGGAATAGCCTTTAAACTCAAGTCTTCCTGATTTCAAATCTAATGCTATATTGTCTGCCACCTGGCTTCCTAGAATATTACTAATTTATAAGAAACAATGACACTAAGGACTTTTGGGAAACACAGAGAAAATGCAGATGAACTAATGTATACTAAAGAAAAAAGTAGAACGTCATACATAATAATTACAATAACAAACACAGTCAATGGTAGAAGACAACTAAAAAAAATTACAATCACCATTCTTGATCAGAGTCTATAAAATGAAGCAAACCTTCCTCTTCTCACTAGAGAAGTGGGAGATTACAAGCATAGAACGTGGCATACACACTCAGACATTCTGGTGTTCAATTTTGCTCATTGTCTTTTCTTCATCAAAAGGGTTCAATAAAAGACTGGGAATGAACAAAACACAAGATATCAATAAGCTTTTTTTTTTTTTAAGGAAGAAGAGATATTCAGAATGAATAGCTATGGCAGACATCCAAAAGGAAACTTATAGTCATGAAGAGCCAGTTCCTCAGCCATAAATCAATCAGGTAGCATTTAGATAAGGCAAAAAGAAGGGAATTTTAGTCAAATACAATGAGTCTTCTTAAGAGGTCAGAAATCATTTAGTATACATGGAACACATTTGGTTTATTTAATGTTAACTAAAATCAACTGGCCAATTCAGTGTAGGCATTAAAATGACCCTACAACTCAATAAAGTCTTCTAAATTCCTTACTTTCCATGAGGCATTAGCAGCCAATTGTAGTACCATATGTTTGCAAAGAAATAACAATCAAGTTTTCTCTGAGAAAAGTCTCATCACTAAGATACAAAGGGACCAAATCAAATTTTATAACTCTAAGAGCCATTTTTCCAATTAAAAATGGTCAAGATATGAATGGGCAGTTTTCAGATAAAGAGACCCAAGCTATCAATAGTTATTAAAATGTTCCAAATCATTAATAATTAAAAATATAAATTAAAAAGCAATTCTGTGGTTCTATTTTACAGACAGCAAAGTTTTGGAAAGAAAAATGTAGTTGTGAAAAAAGAGATATATAAATTCTCTAAGGATAGAGCTGTGAACTGATCTAATAATTTAAGAAGCAACTTGAAACTTTGTTCTCCTCTCCCAGTGTTTAAACTGTGCAGATTTGTTAATCCAGTAAAACCACAACTCTGATCCTAAAGGAATTAAGCAAGAAAAAAGGGAGACATAAATAGAAATAACATGGTAGCCATTTTTTGTGTGTGGTGACAAAGAATTGAAAACTATGGCACACTCATTAATTTAGGAATGGCTAAATAAATTATGTTTTATGAATGTGACTGGAATGCTTATATGAACTGATACATAGTAAAATGTGCATTAGCAGGAGATCAATTTATACAATAGCAATGGTGACAGTAGAGTCAAAGAACACTAACAGACTTAAAAACCCTAATCAAGACAATTGACCAATCATGATATCAGAAGACCAGTGATGAATAGCATGATCAATGTGGGAACATGTTTCTTATATTTCTTTTAAGAGTTTGATTTTTGTTTCTTTTTCAATGGGAAGGACTAGTGGGGATGAAATAAAAATTTTTATTAATTATAAAAATTTAAATTACAATGAACATTTTTAAAAGCATGTAGCATTTAAAAAAATAGCAAATATCCAATAAATAATAATTCTGTTTTTAATTCAATACCTTTTTAGATCTATTTACAAATTTTAAAACCATATTCAATATTATGTCATTGAAGTTGCCCTTTCTGTATATAATACTTGCTTTTATTGAACATACATGCTTTTTAAAAATATATTTTTATATAGAAATTCTCCTTAAATTTGGGAAAGTGGGGCTGTCAGTTAAGAAGACTCATTTTCCAGAATTAAAATTTGGCCTCAGACACTTAATTATTTAACTATGATTAAGTCGCTTCACCCTGTTTGCCTCAATTCCCTCATCTATCACATGATCTAGAGAAGGAAATGCCAAATCATTTCAGTCTGTTTGCAAGAAAACTCCAGTTGAGGTCACCAAGAATTGGATACATCTGAAAATGACTGAACAACAATCTAAAATTTTACTTCATGAATGAAAAAGACAGAAAATTAGAAATTCAGAATCAAATCATTAGGATCCAGAAGAGTTCTTAGACACGAGTTACAGATCCAAGTAAGTAGAAGAGCTAGAATTCATAATGAATAGAGGATTTGAAGGGGAGTTTGAATCTTGGTTCAGTAGTACTTGTGTGATATTAGCCAAATCCCTTAATTTCTCTTCATCTCAATTTTATCTTCTGCAAAATGAGCATAATAATAGCACCTAACTCACATGGTTGCTGAAAAGATCAAAAGAAATAGCATACAGTAGTGATGGTGAACCTTTTAGAGACCAGATGCCCAAAGTACAAACTACATGGAGATGGGGAGGGGAGTAGCTCCACCCCACATCCTTCTGGCCTTCTGAACTCTGGTAAACTCTGTGCTGGGGAGTGAGTGGGTGTGCCCACATAGAAGGATAGAAGGAGTTGAGTGCTCCACTATGGTATGTGTGCTATAGGTTTGCTAACATGATCCTATAGGAAACACTTTCTAAAACTTGCCATCCAGAGTGTCCAAAAAGACTTGAGTATTATTTATCTTCAATAGTTTATTTTATTTTATTTAGTCAATTTAGAACATTATTCCTTGGTTACAAGAATCATATTTTATCCCTCTCTCCCCTAAACCCCACCCTTACTGTAGCCAACGTGCAGTTCCACTGGGTATTACGTGTGTCCTTGATCAGAACCTATTTCCATGTTATTGGTGTTTGCACTAGGATGTTCATTTAGAGTCTATATTCCCAATTGACCCTTGTAATCAAGCAGTTGTTTTTCTTCTGTGTTTCTACTCCCACAGTTTTTCCTCTGAATGTGGATAGTTTCTTTCTTGTAGATCCCTCTGGGAAGTTCAGGATCACTGCATTGCCACTAATAGAGAAGTTCATTACATTTGATTGTACCAAAACGTATCAGTCTCTGTGTACAATGTTCTCTTGGTTCTGCTCCTTTCATTCTGCATCAATTCCTGGAGGTCATTCCAGTTCCCATGGAATTCCTCCAGTTTACTATTCCTTTGAGCAAAATAGCATTCCATCACCAACATATACCACAATTTGTTCATCCATTCCCCAATTGAAGGGCATCCCCTCATTTTCCAATTTTTTGCCACCATCAATAGTTTTAATAACTAAAATTACATGAACACTTTGGAAACAACTTATATAAGTACTAGTTTTTATTAAAACAGGTCAGGCATTTTATACACTCATACAAAATAGTCAAAAATCAGTGATCTTCATTATTAGTAATATCCCCATTGTACAGATAAGGCATGTTAAATACTAAAAGTAACTATATAAGTAATAAAATAATAAACCATAAGCCTATCTGGAATTAAAATAATGAACTAGAAACAGAAACAAAGTCTCTTGACTCTGCTCAGTCTGTCTTTTTTTGTACTGCTGTATAATGATTTAAATTCAAAAAAATAATAGGCATTCAATTTTGTTCAATTGATTTGGACAAATGTGTAAGGTTGCAGCTGAAACCTCCATAAATGGCTCTGGTGTCTTGATTAGGCAGAAATGCATTTTGATTGAATCAGCCAATCAGAACTGAAGACATATAGGGTCCTCACAACTTTTGAAACTATTTGAAGCCATTATGTGAAACTGGCATGACCCAAGCAAGTTTTGTAAATGGGGAAATCTAATTTAAAATCAGGAAAAGTGATTCTGAATGTCTGGATTCAAGGCTGGAGCATGGATGGAGCAAAGTGATGACAGAATTATAGCAAAGAAGAGAGATACAGAAGAGAGTCAGGGTCATTTTGGAAGGGAAGATTCAGGTTGATGGAAAAAATCAAGCAAAAGTAAGCTCTTTCTCTAACTTCTTGCCTCATTTTTCTATCCAGAAACACTATAATACAATACAGTACAGTACAATACAATACAACACAACATAGCCTAACATAACAAACATAACACAATAAAACATAATACCCCAAAGGTTCTCAATAAATTAAACTTGCCTCAACCACAAAGAGGACAAAGGTTAACTAACAACACAAAATGTAAGATTAGCTCCGGAGCCAAACTTCTGCCTAGATATTAGGTATTATCCTAACTGGGGGCTTGGAACAATTGTGATAAACTTTAAACTTCTTCATTTAAAAAAATTCTCAAAACCAAAGAGAAAGAAATCAAGTAAAAGTCATGCCACTAAAGGAAGGAAGCTAGGTGGTGTTATGGATAGAGTGTTGGATCTGGAGTCAGACCAACTCATCTTCTTGAGTTAAAATCTAGCCTGAGACACTTTGTGACCCTGGGACACTTCACCCTGTTGGCCTCAGTTTTCTCATCTCTAAAATGAGATGGCAAAGGAAATGGCAAATGATTCCAGTATCTCTGCCAAGGAAACCCCAAATAGAGTCAAAAAAGTTGGACAACTGAAAACAACAAACCTATTATATTATATACATTATACATAATGTATATATTAATATATATATATATATACACACATTGACTTCCTTCTTCATGTTTCAGGTTAAAGAAGTATTTTTACATGATCCATTCTGTTTTGGACATTATGGTATAATTTCCACATGCTCAAAATTACAACAAACTCTTATTATCTGGAGGGAATTGGTAGTAGGAGCTTAAAATACTAAATAGAGTTTAACAAATCTTTTGGTCAACAGATAATAAAGTTCCCTAAATTGAAAGCATTACAATACAGTGAAATAATGCTGTCCTGGATGGAAAGTCCTTGACTTGGTGTCAGAGGACCTGGCTCAGTTCCTCCTTCTACTATTTACTACCTGTGTGACCTTAGCTAATCCACATCCATTTAATGGTTGGAATTTGATTATCTGAAAAATTGAGGGGATTGGATTGGATGGGCCCTAGGGACCCTTCAAGCTCTGATTTCAGTCTTGATGTAATTTATTTTCTCTGGTAATTGTAAAGGCACCATTGGATGGCTTGGGTTTATCATTTTGAACTTTAATTATCAGAGCACTGTAATTTTCTGGACATGATATTTAAAATAACAACAAAAGTAATAATAACTAACATGACATTTATAGTAATGAATATTGATGGCATCAGTAAAAATTGTGAGATGGACAAGATTTGTAAATTATTCTCATTAAAAAAACTGTATAGTAGTATCCAAATAGAGCACTCGCATCCCAAGTTATCTATAGAAGTAGTAATACTTTCAAGTGTTTCCCACAGCATTCCGTCCCTAAAAATAAAGTGGGGGAGGCGGGAAGAAGATAGCATCTAAGATATGGCTTAATGTGAGGAAAGAACTAAGCTGGAATCCTCCATCTGAGAAATAATAACTGGTGCCTAGAACAAATTATTTAACCACCCCAAACCTTAGTTTCCCAGCTATATAGTGGGGATTATCAATTCTGTAGTACCTATCTCATAATATAGCCATGAGAATTGGATGGGATGATGTGAGGGAAAGTGCTTTGCAAACCTCCGAGCACTGGGTAAATGTCAGGTATAATTATTACAAAATAAAGATTCGAAGTCAATCCCAGATTCAGTATTGAAAGAAAATCTCAACTCAGCATAGTCATCATGATCCACATTTCCATTTTCTTCTTTTATATTATGTCTGAATTTTTCAAATGAGCTTTGAGCCACTCAGGGAGTAAAAAAAAATGGATTTATAAAGGCTTTCCTTGGTAAGTCTGAGAAAATTAAGTTTCCAATATAAAATAATAATACTATTCTTCATTAAAAAAATATTCCTGGCCAACTCACAGCAGAGCTTACACTTGGAGTGTCTCTTGAAGGATAGTGAAAGCATTTGTGGTAATCCTTCCCCTTTCTCTAACCTGGTCTCCCTTGAATTCATTTACAACATGAATCTGTAATACCATATATTGACAACAATGCTGGCTGACTTGGGAAGGGTAATTTGTAAGCACAGAACGAGGTTAGGTACAGTGGCTGAAAAGGAAAACAAAATAGTGCTGAGCCATGGTGTAATGGGAACAATAGCCAGTGAACTAAATAATTAAAGTCAGCTACTGTCCTCATAGGACAGCTAAGTGTCCTAGTGGATAACCTGCATTCAAATCCAGCCTCATTCACTTACTAGCTGTGTGACCCTGGGCAAATCACATTACCCTGTTTGCCTCAGTTCCCTTATCTGTAAAACCTGAAGATGGAAATGACAAACCACTCCAGCGTCTCTGCCAAGAAAATTCAACACGGGGTCACAAAGATTCAAATATAAATGAAATGACTCAACAACAATGACTATTCTCTTTTTTAATGTCTCCTCTGACATTGTTCTCTTGGTTTTCTTCCTGTCTAATGACTCCTCAGTCTCTGGTGAAATTTTCATTTCCTGACTAACCATGGGTGTCCCCCAAGACTGTATCCTGGACCATTTTGTCTACTCCCTGTATTCTATAGCCTTTGGTAATCTTGGCAGCAATCATGAGTTCATTTATTGTATTTATGCAGACAGCTCTGAGATTTATACATTTAGCCCTAACTTTTATACTAAGATCCAGTTATCCACAATTACTTTTAGGATATCTGAAATGAAACGTCTCCTAGGCATCTCAAATTCAACATGCCCCAATCAGAATTCATTTTCTTTCTCTCCAAATACTCCTTCCAAACCATCCTATTTCTGTTAAGGACATCACCAATCTCTCTGTTACCCAGACTTGCAAACCCACTGTCATCCTTCAATCTTTTCCTGCACTCACTGCACATATCTAACATATTATCAAGGTTTGTTATTTCTATCTTTGCAATAACTCTTCTATAGGCTCTCTTCTCTTCTCTCATCCACTCATATAGCCACCACTCTGGTGCAGTCTCTCATCATCTGACCTAGATTATTATAACAGATTTTGGATTGTTTCCCTGGCCTCAAATATTTCCCCAACCAGTGAATTATCATGAAGGTGCTCACATCAATTTCCTAAAATACTGATTGGATTGTATCATCCTCACTGCCTTCTGCATGCCTCTATAATTTCTGGTGCCCTCCTATTACCTTCAGGATCTTGAACTCATTTGGCATGTAAAGCTTTTCACAGCATGCTTCCAGCCTTTCTAGTCTTTCCTGCATCTTACTCCCTATCAGCTACTCAGTGGTTTGATGATGTTAGTCTTCTTGTTATTACATTTCCATTTCACTCCATCTCTGGATTCTGTGATTTTTCACTGGCTATCCCACATACTAGGAACACTCTCCTTTCACTTCCACCTCTTAGCTTTCCCAGCTTCCTTCAAAACTTAGCTCAAATACCTCCTCCTACAGGAGTCCTAACTATTCTTCCCCATTCCTTCAGGTAATACCTTTCATACACTCTCAATATGTATTGCATGTTCATACTTGTTTCCATGATGTCACCATCATTAGATCTTAGATGCTTAAGGGGATGGACCAGACATTTTTAATTTCTTTGTACCCGCAAAGCTTAATCAAATGCTTAAAAAATAAAAGTTGCTTATTAACTGTTGCCTGATTTATACTGACTACAAGTCCATCATTAATAAAATGTGATATTTCCAGCTACCTCTTAAGTAAGGATCACTTTCTATAAATCCACCCATATTCTCTATCTAGTCCCTATATTAATTTAAGGACAGGCTTCATCAAAAGGTGCAGTCCACAACTGGTCCTAGGCAAGGGCACTGTCCATCATTGCTATACTCTACAACTGATCTTTATCAGAGAAATTATTTATCAAATGGTATTATACTCCATGGAATTCCCTGTGAACTGGAATGACCTCCAGGAATTGATGCAGAGTGAAAGGAGCAGAACCAGGAAAACATTGTACACAGAGACTAATACACTATGGTATAATCGAAGGTAATGGACTTCTCTACTAGCACAATGCAATGATTCAGGATAATTCTGAGGGACTTATGAGAAAGAATACTATCCACATCCAGAGAAAGAACTGTGTGAGCAGAAACACAGAAGAAAAACAACTGATTGATCACATGTATTATGATTGGGGATGTAGACCCTAAATGATTACTCTATTGCAAATATCAATAATATGGAAATGGGTCTCGATTAATGACACATTTAAAATCCAATGGAACTTCCGGTTAAGATGGCGGCTTAGAGAAAGCTGAAGTTCAGATCTCCGGAAAACCCTTCCCGACCGATCTCAAACTAGAAGCTCCTAAGGCGCCGAAATTCAAAACGATCAACAGCACAGACCCTGGGAACCCTCCTCCTGGACCTGGACCCGGTTCAAAAGGTACGGCTCCCCTTAAAAGCCAGAACCCGAGATCCCTCGGACCTCAGGGGTAGGAGCGCAGAGTCCAAGGCTCCCAGAAGCGGCAGCCGCACGGGGCTCAGAGAGCAGGGTCTGAGGAACAACAACCCTCAGGGTCTTCTACCCAAGTCCCAGTCCGGGTGAAAGTTACTGCCTGGGGCCTCCGCTGCAAAGAGCTGGTAGGTCCGGGTGAAAGTTACTGCCTGGGGCCTCCGCTGCAGAGAGCTGGT
Organism: Monodelphis domestica; assembly: GCF_027887165.1. NCBI lineage: Eukaryota > Metazoa > Chordata > Mammalia > Didelphimorphia > Didelphidae > Monodelphis > Monodelphis domestica. The sequence goes on from NC_077231.1 coordinate 294,459,819, forward strand.
CAAAACAACAGCAACCCTCAGGGCGGGCAAGACAGCCTCACGGGCTGGATCCTGCTATCCAAGTCTCAGTGAAAGTCTGTGCTCTCGGAGCTTGGGGAAGCGGCAGCCCATCCCCCCGCAGGCCGACGAAACAGCCTCACGGCCAGGGATTCTGAAGGCAACTTCCGGAAATCGAGCGGGGGGGGGGGGGGGGGGGGGGGGGGGGGGAGTGTGGCCTCGTGGTCCGACCCTTCCATTCCAGTTCCAGTGAGGCATATTCAGTTTAACCCAGGGAACGCTCATAGAACCAACATCTGCCCAGGACTAAAGCCCCTGATCACCAGACAAAGACAAGAAAAGCCAATCCTCCACATTCAGAGATGACAAACTCCACAGAAGCACAGAAGCCCCAAAATACCAAGAAAAATAAGAAGAAAGGGGCGACTCTGGACACATTCTATGGAGCCAAAATACAAAATACAGAGCAGATAGAAGAAGATATACAAGAAAATTCTCCAAAATCTTCCAAAGGAAATAGAAACTCTCCACAAACACATGAAGAATTTGAATCAGAAAGGACCAAAAAGATGGAAGCCCTCTGGGAGGAAAAGTGGGAAATGATGCAAAAGAAATTCACGCATCTACAAAACCAGTTTGACCAAACTGTAAAAGAAAACCAGGCTTTAAAGCAAGAACTAATAAAGCAAAGCCAAAACACCAAGAAATTAGAAGAGAACATAAAATATCTCACCGACAAGGTGATAGATCTGGAAAACAGGGGGAGAAGAGAAAATTTAAGAATAATTGGACTCCCAGAAAAGCCAGAAATAAACACCAAACTGGACATGGTGATACAAGATATAATCAAAGAAAATTGCCCAGAGATTCTAGAACAAGGGGGCAATACATCCACTGACAGAGCTCACAGAACACCTTCTACACTAAACCCCCAAAAGACAACTCCCAGGAATGTAATTGCCAAATTCCAAAGCTATCAAACAAAAGAAAAAATCCTACAGGAAGCCAGAAAAAGACAATTTAGATATAAAGGAATGCCAATCAGGGTCACACAAGACCTTGCAAGTTCTACACTGAATGATCGTAAGGCATGGAACATGATCTTCAGAAAGGCAAGAGAGCTGGGTCTCCAACCAAGAATCAGCTACCCAGCAAAACTGACTATATACTTCCAAGGGAAAGTATGGGCATTCAACAAAATAGAAGACTTCCAACTTTTTGCAAAGAAAAGACCAGAGCTCTGTGGAAAGTTTGATACCGAAAATCAAAGAGCAAGGAATACCTGAAAAGGTAAATACTAAGGAAAGGGGAAAAATGTTATCTTCTTTTACTCAAACTCTCTTCTATAAGGACTACATTTATATCAACCTATGTATACTAATATGTGGGGAAAATGTAATGTATAAATAGGGGGTAAAGAAAGACCAAATAGAATAATGGTTCTCACACAAAGATTCACAGGGGAAGGGGAGGGGAAGAAAACTCCTATAAGAAGGAGAGGAAGAGAGGGGGGGGGGGTTTACTTAAACCTCAATCTCAGGGAAATCAACTCTGAGAGGGAAAAACATCCAGATCCATTGGGATCTTGAATTCTATCTTACCCAACAAGGGTAAGGAGAAGGGAAAACCAAGGGGGGGAGGGGGAGAGGGAGAACAAAAAGGGAGGGAAAGAGAGGGGGGAGGGGGAGGGAACAAAAAGGGAGGGACTAAAAAGGGAAACATCAAGGGAGGGGACAAGGGGGACTGATTCAAAGTAAATCACTGGACTAAAAGGTAGAGCCGAAGAAGAAAAGGTTAGAATTAGGGAAGGCAATCAAAATGCCAGGGAGTCCACAAATGACAATCATAACTTTGAACGTGAATGGGATGAACTCACCCATAAAACGTAGACGAATAGCTGAATGGATTAGAATCCAAAACCCTACCATATGTTGTCTTCAAGAAACACACATGAGGCGGGTTGACACCCACAAGGTCAGAATTAAAGGATGGAGTAAGACCTTCTGGGCCTCAACTGATAGAAAGAAGGCAGGAGTGGTAATCATATCTGATAAAGCCAATGCAAAAATAGACCTGATCAAAAGGGATAGGGAAGGTAATTATATTTTGTTAAAAGGGACTCTAGACAATGAGGAAATATCATTAATCAACATGTATGCACCAAATAATATAGCACCCAAATTTCTAATGGAGAAACTAGGAGAATTGAAGGAAGAAATAGACAATAAAACCATACTAGTGGGAGACTTAAACCAACCATTATCAAATTTAGATAAATCAAATCAAAAAATAAATAAGAAAGAGGTAAAAGAAGTGAATGAAATCTTAGAAAAATTAGAATTAATAGACATATGGAGAAAAATAAATAGGGATAAAAAGGAATACACCTTCTTCTCAGCACCACATGGCACATTCACAAAAATTGACCATACATTAGGTCACAGAAACATAGCACACAAATGCAAAAAAGCAGAAATAATGAATGCAGCCTTCTCAGATCACAAGGCAATAAAAATAATGATTAGTAATGGTACATGGAAAACCAAATCTAAAACCAATTGGAAATTAAACAATATGATACTCCAAAACCGTTTAGCTAAAGAAGAAATCATAGAAACAATTAATAATTTCATCAAGGAAAATGACAATGGCGAAACATCCTTTCAAACCTTTTGGGATGCAGCCAAAGCGGTAATCAGAGGCAAATTCATATCCCTGAAAGCTCATATTAACAAACAAGGGAGAGCAGAGATCAATCAATTGGAAATGCAATTGAAAAAACTCGAAAGCGATCAAATTAAAAACCCCCAGCAGAAAACCAAATTAGAAATCCTAAAAATTAAGGGAGAAATTAATAAAATCGAAAGTGATAGAACTATTGATTTAATAAATAAGACAAGAAGCTGGTACTTTGAAAAAACAAACAAAATAGACAAAGTACTGGTCAATCTAATTAAAAAAAGGAAGGAAGAAAAGCAAATTCACAGCATTAAAGATGAAAAGGGGGACATCACCTCCAATGAGGAGGAAATTAAGGCAATCATTAGAAATTACTTTGCCCAATTATATGGCAATAAATACACCAATTTAGGAGAAATGGATGAATATATACAAAAATACAAACTGCCTAGACTAACAGAAGAGGAAATAGAATTCTTAAATAATCCCATATCAGAAATTGAAATCCATCAAGCCATCAAAGAACTTCCTAAGAAAAAATCCCCAGGGCCTGATGGATTCACCTGTGAATTCTATCAAACATTCAGAGAACAGTTAACCCCAATACTATACAAACTATTTGACATAATAAGCAAAGAGGGAGTTCTACCAAACTCCTTTTACGACACAAACATGGTACTGATTCCAAAACCAGGCAGGTCAAAAACAGAGAAAGAAAACTATACACCAATCTCCCTAATGAATATAGATGCAAAAATTTTAAATAGGATACTAGCAAAAAGACTCCAGCAAGTGATCAGAAGGATCATTCACCATGATCAAGTAGGATTCATACCAGGGATGCAGGGCTGGTTCAACATTAGGAAAACCATCCACATAATTGACCACATCAACAAGCAAACTAGCAAGAACCACATGATTATCTCAATAGATGCAGAAAAAGCCTTTGATAAAATACAACACCCATTCCTATTAAAAACACTAGAAAGCATAGGAATAGAAGGGTCATTCCTAAAAATAATAAACAGTATATATCTAAAACCAACAGCTAATATCATCTGCAATGGGGATAAACTAGATGCATTCCCAATAAGATCAGGAGTGAAACAAGGATGCCCATTATCACCTCTACTATTTGACATTGTACTAGAAACACTAGCAGTAGCAATTAGAGAAGATAAAGAAATTGAAGGCATCAGAATAGGCAAGGAGGAGACCAAGTTATCACTCTTTGCGGATGACATGATGGTCTACTTAAAGAATCCTAGAGATTCAACCAAAAAGCTAATTGAAATAATCAACAACTTTAGCAAAGTTGCAGGATACAAAATAAACCCACATAAATCATCAGCTTTTCTATATATCTCCAACACAGCTCAGCAGCAAGAACTAGAAAGAGAAATCCCATTCAAAATCACCTTAGACAAAATAAAATACCTAGGAATCTATCTCCCAAGACAAACACAGGAACTATATGAACACAACTACAAAACACTCGCCACACAACTAAAACTAGACTTGAACAATTGGAAAAACATTAACTGCTCATGGATAGGACGAGCCAATATAATAAAAATGACCATCCTACCCAAACTTATTTATCTATTTAGTGCCATACCCATTGAACTACCAAAATACTTCTTCACTGATTTAGAAAAAACCATAACAAAGTTCATTTGGAAGAACAAAAGATCAAGGATATCCAGGGAAATAATGAAAAAAAACACATATGATGGGGGCCTTGCAGTCCCAGACCTCAAACTATATTACAAAGCAGCAGTCATCAAAACAATGTGGTACTGGCTAAGAAACAGAAAGGAAGATCAGTGGAATAGACTGGGGGAAAACGACCTCAGCAAGACAGTATACGATAAACCCAAAGATCCCAGCTTTTGGGACAAAAATCCACTATTCGATAAAAACTGCTGGGAAAATTGGAAGACAGTGTGGGAGAGACTAGGAATAGATCAACACCTCACACCCTACACCAAGATAAATTCAAAATGGGTGAGTGACTTAAACATAAAGAAGGAAACCATAAGTAAATTGGGTAAACACAGAATAGTATACATGTCAGACCTTTGGGAGGGGAAAGGCTTTAAAACCAAGCAAGATATAGAAAGAATCACAAAATATAAAATAAATAATTTTGACTACATCAAACTAAAAAGCTTTTGTACAAACAAAACCAATATAACTAAAATCAGAAGGGAAACAACAAATTGGGAAAAAATCTTCATAGAAACCTCTGACAAAGGTTTAATTACTCATATTTATAATGAGCTAAATCAATTGTACAAAAAATCAAGCCATTCTCCAATTGATAAATGGGCAAGGGAAATGGATAGGCAGTTCTCAGATAAAGAAATCAAAACTATTAACAAGCACATGAAGAAGTGTTCTACATCTCTTATAATCAGAGAGATGCAAATCAAAACAACTCTGAGGTATCACCTCACACCTAGCAGATTGGCTAACATAACAGCAAAGGAAAGTAATGAATGCTGGAGGGGATGTGGCAAAGTAGGGACATTAATTCATTGCTGGTGGAGTTGTGAACTGATCCAACCATTCTGGAGGGCAATTTGGAACTATGCCCAAAGGGCGACAAAAGAATATCTACCCTTTGACCCAGCCATAGCACTGCTGGGTCTGTACCCCAAAGAGATAATGGACACAAAGACTTGTACAAAAACATTCATAGCTGCGCTCTTTGTGGTGGCCCAAAACTGGAAAACGAGGGGATGCCCATCAATTGGGGAATGGCTGAACAAACTGTGGTATATATTGGTGATGGAATACTATTGTGCTCAAAGGAATAATAAAGTGGAGAAGTTCCATGGAGACTGGAACAACCTCCAGGAAGTGATGCAGAGCGAGAGGAGCAGGACCAGGAGAACATTGTACACAGAGACTAATACACTGTGGTATAATCGAACGTAATGGACTTCTCCATTAGGGGCGGTGTAATGTCCCTGAACAACTTTCAGGGATCCAGGAGAAAAAAAACACCATTCATAAGCAAAGGATAAACTATGGGAGTGGAAACACCGAGAAAAAGCAACTGCCTGAATACAGAGGTTGAGGGGACATGACAGAGGAGAGACTCTAAATGAACACTCTAATGCAAATACTATCAACAAAGCAATGGGTTCAAATCAAGAAAACATCTAATGCCCAGTGGACTTACGCGTCGGCTATGGGGGGTGGGGGGGGGAAAAGAAAATGATCTATGTCTTTAATGAATAATGCTTGGAAATGATCAAATAAAATATATTTAAAAAAATAAATAAATAAATAAATAAAAAATAAAAAAAATAAAAAAAAATCCAATGGAATTGCTTGTTGGCTATGGGAGGAGGATGGGAAAAGGGAAGGGAAAGGACATGAATCATGTAACCATGTAACCATGGAAAAATATTCTAAATTAACTAATTAAATAAAATTTTTAAAAAATGGTATACTTCATGACTGCTCTTACCTAAATTCAGTCTTTATTATAAATATCATCTTACCTCCCATTGTAAGAGCACAAAATATATAGGGATAAAGTATTTACAAAGAATACCCAAGAAGGAGTTGGCATTAATTTTCTTACCCTTCCGTATATCCCCAATGCTCAGCACAGTATCTAGGACATAGTAGGACTTAAGTATTTTTTGACTAAGATTTCACCAAGAGGTTGCATGAAATTCAAAATCTGAAGGAGGTAGTCAATTTTTAAAAATTACATTTGGTTGGCGGCCACAAAATATTATTTCTATGTAAAGATCTCTTAATCTCAGTTTCCTCATCTGTGATCCTGACAGAACCAGACTAGGTGATCACTATGGTGTCTTTCACTGTAGAACCTATGACTCTTATTTGTAAAATCAAGATGAATGAATCATCCCTTTAGAACTAGAAGAGACCTTAAAAGTCACCCCGTCCAAACCCCTCCTTTTTACAGGTGAGGAGAATGAGGCCAATAAAAAGAGAATGACTTGGCTAAAGTTCCAGAGATATTAGGTAGTAAAGATGCAGGCAGCAGTCATTGCTTCCAAAGCCAATGCTCTTTCCCCTGGCTCAAACTTATACTAACATTGGCTCCGCCTGCCTCCTAAGGTTGTTGAGAAGCTGGAAATTCTGTAGGTAGTGGTGTAACTCATGGGAAATATAAGATATCACTGTCCTATCCCAGGGCTGAGCTGCCCAGTGAACCTTTGGGCAATATTTGCTGAATAGACAAAACTCCTCTTACTCATCTCCATTTATCAGACCATTTATGAAGACATTTTAAATTCAAGATAATGCGTTTTAATTATGTGCTTCCATTATTTTTTAAAAGCATAAAATATGCAAAAGGAAAGAACTAAATTAATTAGTTATGGCATCTAATCAGTATATATCCACAAATGGTCTGATTAATTTGGGGAAATTATGGTTGGATTTTTATGGGCCACTAAATGAGCTGGGCATTTGTGCTTCTTATTTACAAACACAGACATAATGTTCTCCCAACATCATTAAAAAGCTGTTGCCATTAAATGAGACTAAATCTATATGTTAAAAAATAAACCTTCCTGTTTACCTTGAATGCTTTCCTAGAACTAATGCTCCTCACCCATGTATATGCATGCCCCATATTTCTAAGACCTGAGAAGACAGTAGTACACCAATTGCATTGGATTCAGACTGTAAGAGAGCGAGAATTCTGGAGGTGAAGCTTAAAGGAAAAGTCTTCTTTGTCAGGAAAGTGACATATCTCGTTCTCTGCATAGGCATCTCTCCTATCCAACAAACATTAATCAGGTACCTACAATGTATAGAAAACTATGCAAGGTCATGGTGGAAAATAAACTTGGGTAAGACATTCTTCCTTTTCTCATAGAGGTTGCACGTTCGTTAAGAGACAAGACACAAACAAAAACAAATTTCAGGGTTCCCATTAGCTTAAGGTATAATGTAAGTCTGGGCATTTAGTCAAACAAGGCATAGCTCAGGGACAACTAGTTGTCTTGGGTTCATATCTGACCTCAGACACTTCCTAGCTGTGTGACCCTTGTCAAGTCACTTAATTCCATTGCCTAGCCTTTACTTCTTCTGCCATGGAACCAATAGATATCATAGATTCTAAGATAGAAAAAAGTCATAGCTCATAAGCCCCCAGTGGATGTGTTTTCTTTTATTATTCAGTCAAAGTACACAAGTAATACAAAGGCAAAATTTAATGAAATCAAAATGTCACCCAGTATTAGATGTCTCATCTTGGAGACTGGAATAGAAGTATCCTTGATAGGAGCCACCAACCTGTTCATTTTACAGTTGAGTAGGAAAGTGACTTTCCCCAAGTCATAAAGGTCAGAAGTGACAGAGCTGGGCCCAGACTTTCTGACTTGGAATCCAATCATTATTCTGCACAGTGAAAAAAGTTCAAACCCCACCTCTGAAGCTTACTACCTACCTGATCTCAGGCAAGTCACCTTAAAGCATCTGTTTCTTTATCAGTGAAACAAGGATATTGGACTTGTTGTTCATTAAGGTCCCTTTTAGATTTAAATCAATGGTCCTCTGATTACTTAAGGAGTAACAGAAAATCCCCCCTATGGAAATGGAGTACACTAGCCCAGCATATGTATGTACAGTATTAATGGGAAAAGTGCACTCCTACATAAAACCCAGATCTCCCAAGCTACTCAAGTCCCTACCAATCTATAGGCAACAAATATCCTAACTACTCTTCATGTATCTATTCTTCTCTGGTCTCCAGTTACCTAAAGATTCTACTAAATATCTAGTATCTATGCAGAAATATAGGTGAGCCATTTAGATTTTGCCAGGATCCTTTACTTGGCCAATATGACCCACTTGGATAGAGATCTGATGTTCATGTGGTTGCTACTGACCTGTCTTGGGTTAGGCAAATGGTAGTTGTGTTTACCTCTCATGATATCCTTCTTCCCCTGGTTCTATGGCTCCCTGTGTTCTCAGTCAAGTGAAACCATTTTTCAAATCATGATTATATTCAGCTTTTAGGTAAAATTTCCCTCATCTACCCAACCTACCCTGTTTTTAACCTTTATCTCTTTCTAATTCTTTGAAATACCAACAGTATGAAGCAGGCCAAAAATTGAGGAAGGGGGGGTACAAAAAAAGGAGATGTTTAAGAGGGGGGAAAGCTGGGAGATAATAAATTAGGAAAAACGAAAAACATCCTCAGGAGTCTGATTTCACTAAGATAGTTAATGAACAACTTTCTGAAGGAGCAATCAGAACTAATGAGAAATGGGGGAAATGATTTTAAAATTCCTAATCAGTCACCTTAGTTTGGTATATTTCATTAAACTGGAAAGTTTCAAATTCTTTCTGTAAATAAGAGAAAACAAGCTACTTAGAGTGACCTATTTTAGAATTTAAAAAAATAGCACAAGAATTGAATTCAAAATGCATCTATATATGTGTGCATATATACATGTGTATATATCCATTCACATACATGAAGAATATTACTAAAGAGTCATCCTGGAAGCCAACAAGTCCTGGATTCAAATCTTGCCTTTGGGTTACACTGACTATGTGACACTTAGCAAGTCATTTAAACTTCCAAGTGTCTCAGACCAGTCTCTAAGATTAGACATTGCAGAAAAGGTTCCAATCTGCACTGGTAGAGAGAATTTCCTCAACTACAAGGACAAAGGTATAGATAAGCCTACCCTAATTCATATAATAAAGTCTGTGATGTCTCAGAACATGATAACGGATGCAGATGGAGACATATAAGTGAGCTCAGAGTAAGGACTAACTTGGCCTTAAAGATGGTGAATCATGCCACAGCCCTGTGAAGGATTTTGGAAAACAGAAACAGCATAAGTGACAGCTTAATTCTTGTTTACTGCTGGGAAAAAACGCAGCCATCTGACTTACTGATAATGCTAAATTAGTTGTCCCTTCACTAATGCTAAAGATATCCTTCAGTACCTTCCATCAGAAAATCAATTTCTTTGCAGAAGAGTTTCTAAGAAAGGATGGAGAGCCTTTCAATATCATGCAAAATAACCAGACAAGGAGAAACAGAATTGATTCATAGGCTGACTTCTGGCAGACTGGACAGATTGACTCTTGGATATTGAAAAACATATCTGAATCCTACTGAGTGACTAGTTTCAAAAAGTCTCATTTTCTCCTAATTGTCACTCCAGATCACCCCATTTCTCTCTTCTCTAGGTAGGGTATCATTACGCTGTCTCTGACAACAATGAGTAGCTGTGGATCATTTATTGTTTCCAAGCTCTCCATCCTAAGCCAGCCAGCTCCAAATAGCATCTGTAAGTTAAAGCTTTAGATATTTGCTATAATTGTAATATTGAAAAAATGACTCACTGGTCATTAGGTACATCATGTTTAAATATTATTTTATAAAACATACACTTGTGTATTATGTAGACTATAGTTACCGATGATAACTCTAACATGAGGAACTTCTATTGGGGGAAACAGGAATGAATTTAGGCAGAAAAGACATTTGAATTCATTTGACTCTCTTCTGCCTCTTTAACCAAAGCACTTGATTCAAGAAAACATATAGTACATCTTAGGGGTCATTGTCTATTGCTTCTTTCTTTACCTTCCTAGAACTGTTTTGTTTGTGTGATTTAAATCTAGAAATGCCAGGTCTGAGAACGCTATAAAAAGAAAATGCTTTTTTTTTAGATTAAGAGAATAATCTGAGTGGTAGAAAAGCCTCTGATGTAGTCTGGGAATAACTATTACTCCATATGGTATCAAACTAAGCCCTGGACTTCTCTGTACCAACATCTAAATAGAAACTAATCTTCTTTCAAGTCCTTCCCAGCATTCTTTTACAGACTTTATATACTAGTCTCGCTCATACAATCTACATTTTCATCAACTGGCATATTTGTTAGTAGTTCTACTTCTTCCACCGATATGCATTTGCCCCATCCCTTAAATATACTCCCCCCTCACTTCTAAAGTCTCTTAGAGTTCTGCCCTTCTCCTATTACATCACCTATCACCTCTTATTCAAAACCTTTCCCAAATTATTTCATATTTGATTTTCTTTCCTTTCTTATTTTCCTTCTAATCAATGTATTTGTATGCAAGTTTTATTGAAGTCTTTTCATTCATTCATTTATGTAAACCAGACATTCTTGTGGGCAGCTAGGCGGTACTGGGGAAAGAGCACCAGGCTTAGAGACCGGAAGATTTGAATTCAAATCTGACCTCATCCACTTACTCACTGTGTTACCCTGGACAAATCACTTACCCTTTTTGCCTCAGTTTCCTCAACAGATAAATGAGCTGAAGAAGAAATGGTAAGCTACTCCAGTATCTTGGAAAACCCCAATGGTGTCACAAAGTCAGATACAACTAGACAACAATAAAAAGACACCTTTGAAAGCCTCTTCTTCCTGACAGACCCTTCTTCTGGCACCAAAAAAGTAGTTAAGCAAAATCCATCAAAATAGAAACTACTTTTGACAAAATGTGCAACACTTAGCCTCTGCCAGCCCATGGAAAGAATTAAGGCAAATTTAACCACGTTTCCCCTAGAATTAACTTGGAGCATTGCCCATTTCCTTTAAGCACAGTTCACTGCCTTTTAATGTTGTTTTTACTTACATCATTGTTTTTGTTGTATTCATGGTTCTACTTTGGTTTTGAAGATTTCAAACAAGCTGATCTCTTGAAGTGCCAAGCCTAGTCCTCACTATTGTTTAGACATCCCCTCCCCCCCATGATACACTTACCTGCCATCTTCAACATGGACGAATGAACAGGATATAAGCCTTTCTTCTTGACTTAGTCTCATCATTATGAACATTCTTTTTCTAAAATAACTCATCATCCCATGAACTTTAAACACAACCAATTAAATGCACATTTGCCTGTACTTAAAATTTTAAATGAGTTTCTCTCATGGAGTCTTCCAGTTCTGTATCTGCTTCTGTGGCTTTCCTTGATGTCAGACAGCCAGAGATTAATTTACTGATGTCATCTTGCCTGCCTCTAATATCTAGTGACAGGGTGGGGGTGCTGCCTCTAATCTGCTGTGGTCTGAAAAACCAGAAAACTCTGTTTAAGGATTACACATTAAATCACAGTCAATACGTCTTTAAGCAGAAGCCAAAGGAGTCAAGTACATGGTCTTACTGGAGTAGACAGATTTCGTGGCCATCTTTCTGGTGCTCAGTAGCATCTTTTCTGACTTCTGGGTTTGTCCTTTGATTCTGGGAGGCTGATTTGGCTAGAAAACTAACTTCCAAATAACTGGAGCACTATTGTTAAAGTATTAATGACATTACAGGGGAAATGTTCATGTAGATTAAAGGAAGAACTGTTTTCATTTATTTCCCAGGTCAGAAGCACCTCTTCACAAAGGAAGAATAAAAATGTTAGACCTAAAAGAAACCTCAACATTAATCTAGCAAGTAATATTTTTGAAGGTAAGAAAGTTGAGGTGAAGAGAAATAAGGTTTCTCACCCAACTCTCTTTCCTCATCCTTCAATATTTCTCAGCATTCCAACCTACGTTAGACCTAGAAGAGAAGGAAGCCATAATCTTCACTCAGGGTAATTCTTTAATATATACCATTGATTCCACGCTCTCCTGTCTGTATCAATAATCTGCAATAACAGTAACTCTCCTGCTTAAAACAATATATCAATATAATGTAGCCAGGGAACTGCCTCCCCCAGCATGCCTCAGGGGTTCCTCCCTACTACTTCCTGGTGTGGGATTGGTCTTGAATGAACCAATTCTGGGCTGGGGGAGGGACCATGCCCTACTTCTTGACATGGGATTGGTCTTGAATTGGACCACTCCATGCTAGGGAGGGACCATGCCTCCCTACTTGCAGGCACAGGATTGGACTATATAAGGACCAATCGCATGCCTAGGTGAAAAATCTGAGAAGATTGAGTAGCTGGGCTTCAGCTAATTTCAGTTAAGGAACTCCAGTGTGCTTTTTTTTTCTTTAATAGTTTTCAAAAAGGATCAAAAGGGTAGAGCTTTTCTTTTAGCTTCTTCAGTAGGTAGACAAGGAGACATAGATTGGGTGTGCCAAAGGTGGTCCACACTAACATTTTAAAAATGTTTAATGTAAGCATTTATACCTCAGAAATCAACAAAATTCAGAACCTGATTTGTTGTTTTAATTGTCCACTATTAAGAAAGAAGTGATGGAAAATGTTAATAATGTAAATTAAACTGAAAAGTATATCCTGGATATGACCCCACCCTAGAGAGATGGTTGTTCAACATTTTCTCCGATCATTTTTGCATATATTTGTCCCCAAAGAAGAAATATGAGAAGACAACTCCCACACTCCTTTGCATAGGTATATGTACAGGGGCAGGGGAGTTCAAAGGCATGGAACATTGCATATATAATCAGATTCTTTTTATCTATGTTTTGAGTTGGATGATTTTTCCTCCTCCATTCCTTTTGAAAATATGGCTGTTAAATAGAAAGATGTGGGAGTAAGGAGATACAGGGTAGAATATAAGGTATTGTAGACACAAAATATCAATAAAATTTTATTCATAAAAAAGTAAAGAGAAATCACAATAAATGTTCATCAAATATATTTTAGATATAGTAAACTTAATATGAAAAATTTGCAAGACAACTACAGCTTTGTCACTATTAAACATTAAAGCTAAGTGATCTGAGTTCATGAACTTTGCTAACTGCATAATGCTATAAAAATGTTATTCTAAGGATTCACATTATTTTAATCTTCTTTTAATTCTTTGCTATATAATCTTGAGATCCTTGCTATACATCATATACAATTATAGATCATATCGTACTTAAAAATGTTTAACAGACTACCCACCCTCTTTTTCTCTCTTTCAATATATTATACATAGTATATATAGTATATATTATCTAAATTTTGTATATATGTGTATATACAAGACACAAATTTAGTCTATATTATTATTTTCTTTATCAGATTCTTAAGTCTAGACCATCAATAAACAATAAATCAAGCTCTCACTTGAAGTATATGCCTAATTTCAAAATTGGAATAATCACTGGTATGATCTGGCTCCACACAGTGCCTGGCAAATAGTAGTTACTCCATAAACATGTATTCACCTCTTCTTCTCCTTTCCTTCTTTGTGGTCCATAAGTAACTACAATGTTCTGGGCAGTGTGCAAAACACATTTTTTAAACAAATATTATCTCTTTGATTAATTGACACAAAAAAAGGGAGAGGGAAGAAGGTTCTGGATAACTCAGCAATAAGTAATGCCATTGTCTGTAATTTTACAGATGGGATAAAGGAACATCAGCATCCTCTCCACAAATGTTTATGAAGTCCCTATACTTCAGGGTGGTTCACCCTGGACTTTTCCATTAAAGTAAGGAGGAAATTTGTATAGATAATCTTACTGAATTGATTGCCAAATGGATGAGTATAATCTTTAGGAAGTATTTAAAAACAAAATGTATCCTTTGATTCAGTAGTTTAATCAAATTGAATGTAATATCTGATTTGAAAGTTAGGATGATTTTATAGTTGTTATAAAATTATAGGTATGAAGTTAATATAAATGAAAATAGATTTTAGGTGAAATTGGCATTATTTAAAAGTACTAGCATTTATAGGACACCTATGTGCCACAACCATTCTGAGAGGAAGGTGCTTTTATTTTGCCCATTTTGTATTTGAAGAAACTGAAGCAAACAGCAATTAAGTGACTTGCCCAAGGTCACACAGCCAGAAAATATCTGAAGCCATATTTGAATGCAGGTCTTCCAGACTCTGGTCCCAATGTTCTTGATTAAATTGATGCTTAGTGAAAACCAAATAAACTAAAGTCACTGGATAGTTTTACATAATCCCATTGGTACTATTTTTACTACATTCCCAAGTCTTTAATGTGTCGAACCTAACTACAGCATCCCCCAAAATTTTTGTGTCATTTTAGCTAAAAATTAAGATTTTAATGAAATTCAGCAGTTGCCTGTAAGACAGCCAGTTTTCTAAATGTTCTGTGTGTATATGTGCCCTGGCATGCCCATGCTTGGAATTTCTCCCAAATAAATAGAACCTCTTTGAGGAGAGTCTGCTTTTCCTTTGCCTCTGTAGCCCTAGTACCTAGTAGAATATTTGGCTTTATGCACTTACCAAATGTTTGTTGATTGATTCCTTCTAAAATTTCTATTTAAATCAATAAAAGCGGGGATGGAAACAGGGTTCTTTGGGAAAGAGGAGGACAGGATAGATTGAATAGGCTTATACTTGATGGATGGGAATTAAGTGTTTATGATTTCATATTTACAAAGTAGATATAATTTGATAGAATCCATATAGTCAATGATCTCTGACAAAAGTCTGCTGCACTCCGTTTTTTTTTTTCTCCTAGAAATGTCTGAGGCCACATTTGAATTCATGTCTTCTTGATTCTGGGTTGATTCTGGGTCCAGTGCTCTATCTTCTTTAACCCCTTTATGTAGATTTTTAAGCTTTATAAAATGCATTATATATATATATATATATATGCATATATATATATAATATTTGATTCTCATCACAATCCTGTGAGGTAGGCTCTACTGATATTATCTCCATTTTACAAATGAGGATATTGAGTCTCAGAGAGGTTAAAAAAATTGCCCGCTGCCCCATCACTAGTAAGCTTGGCAAGCAGGATTTAAGCTCAAGTCTTCCTCTGTGCTTCCCTCTCCACTGCCAAATTGTATTCGTCACACAGCATCATGGATGAACTAGGGATTTCTTATTTAAAGGAAAGGATAATATGGGTTAACCAGTAACCAATGGACAGTCACAGTTTTCCTCTCAAAGCTGGCATTACTTAAAATGATGCAAATCTAAAGCCTACAGAGGCACGAGTTTAAGCAGGAGTCCTGTTAGGACTCTACTTTCCCCCTATAATTATGCTTTTGCTGTCTGAGATTCATCAGGAAAGTTAATGATGCAAAAAATTACATTTATAATCCAGGCTGAATACAGCTGTAGTGCAAGCTAAGATCTGAGTGCTATTAAGGTAAATGGAATTAATGGACTGTCCCTGGCAATCTTTATATCTATCAGTTACTAATTAACATTCTTCTGTAAAGAAGAGTTTGTTGTAAGGGGAGAAAAATTCCACCTCAGAAACAACAATGCTCAAAATTACAATGTATCTCCACGTGGCTGGTTGTTGAAAAGGAGGGATGAACCTAGAGCCAAAGGACCTGGATTCAAATTTCTATTTTGCTTTTTACTATAATCAAACAAAAGAAGATATCAACCAAGGTGTGTGTCTCTGGATTCTGTCTCTATGAAGTCAAGGTTTTCTAACTTTGCATTTGTTTTGGTATCTCCAGTGTTGGCACATAAACCCATATTTTTTCCATTCATTCATTCATTCATTCATTCATTCATTCATTCATTCATTCATTCATTCATTCCTCCATTCCCTTAAGTCACTTGAATATAAGTTCTTTTAAATTTACTTGTATCCCAAGTACATAGTTGTATGCTTCTTAAATAGTAGGAGGTTAATAAATGCTTATTTATTAGTTAACCTCACTGGCTTGATGTCCTCATTTTCAAAACAGGAAGCTGTACTTTAACTGCAAAGTGATAACTGTAGCCCATGGACTAGATCCTGCCATTGCAGATACTGTAGCAGGGGCCCTCTCTAGCAAGCAAGAAAATGGTAATCAGTAAAATCTTTTATGTAAAGGCATTTATTTTATGCATCTGCAAATGATAACCACTAAGGATGAACTTTTGTAGGAAATGTTGGTTTCAGTTAATAATGCAAGGACTGGGAAGAGCAAGCAATAAAACAAGTGAGTTAAATTAGCCAGTAAAGGAGAACGAACCCAGAGTGTTATCTTTGGAGATAATCATGCCAGTTTACTGCTTTCATCAAAAGGCTCCTGGCTTGATTATGATTATCCTATGTCTTCAGGTCTTGCATTAATTTTTAGGATGCTTATTAGCTCTTTACTTCTGGTGTATAGAATCTCTTCTTTTTTCTTTTACTTATCCTTTTCTTTTCCTTTCTTTTCTCTTCTATTTTTTTCAACAGAGAATAAAAATGATTTTTAAGACAAATTTATTTCTTTGGTATTGAAGCAGCATTCACACGTCGAATGCAAAACCCAATTTTGACAATAAGCATTGAGTTCCTATTATTATAAATACTATGTGGTTCAATTCATTTAAAAAAATACACACATATATATGTGTGTGTGTATATATATATATATATATATATATATATTCATTGTGATACTTTCCTGGAATGAAACTTCACTCCATTCTGATCATAATTAAAGAGGAAGTAAATTATGTTTTAGATAATTTTTAGAGAAGGGAGTTCAAAAGTATTAATTTTGGCCTTAAGTTGAAAAGAAAACACCCCAAATTTAAACCATCTCAATTTCCTAAGAAAGTTTCTAATTCCAGTTTAATTCTGCATATGTGCATATTTTTTTATTTCTATTTCTCTTTCTAGTAAGATCTCTAATATAAAGGAAAGTATAGAAATAGCACATACTGGAGGGTTCAACCAATTTAGAAAACTCCGCCATTATTTTAATTATCTTTCGGATTGAACTATTACAGTCTGTCATCTCAAATCTACAGTGACATATTAGACATTTCACTCTAGATGTCCCATAGAAATCTACTTTAGAGGAGGGGTAGCTAGTCCTATTTTCAAGGTACTCTGAAGGTCCTTTGCCCTAAAACTATAGGTCATGAGTCCCTACAGGTAGACTCACCTTTAATATTCAGGTAATAACTAAAATTAGTTTAATATAAAGGCATTTGATGAGTTGGCATTGTAAATATAATGACTACAAAACAATCCTCCAGTAAACCTAGGGCTACTATAACCTCCCCAATTATATTTGGTTTCAGTTTGAAAAATGGGTACATAAAGAGAATAAACTAGTAGTCAGACACTTAGGGAGCACAGGTGGACAAAGCAACTCTCAGATCAGATACTATAATCCTGACACCCTTTCCCTTCTTACAGTTTTCTTATGTTACTCCCCTAGGTATAATGTCTAGTTCTCTCCAACTCTTAATGATTCGGGATCAATCTCTACATGATTAAAAGGAGCTTTCCTTAGGAGTTGCCCTTGGGAGATTTCTCCTAAACTCCTTGACTCTGCTGCCTGATAAGTTTTGAGTTTCTTACTGGGAGAATAACTGGTTGAAGAAGTCACAGCCAATGAGGGATTGAAGACAAGTAATGAGGAAAGAGAAATGCCTTCATTCTTCAGTCAAGGAATATTTCTTTCTCAAAAGCTTGGATCTTCTTCTATTTCTATTTTCTTTCCTAATGCCTTTGGTCACACACTGTAGTGCTGTCCCCTGACGTGTTCAAGAATATATATCATGTCTTTTTAGAGAATGACCAAGGTGTTGCTAATGTTTGGCCACCAAATGGCTAGCTGCTCTGAGTCTATCAATTTTTATTATTAGGATTTTTCTCACTTTCTAAGGGATAACAGTGGAAACATATTTGCAACTTCTTAAACAGAATATATTGTAGCAGTCTTAAAACTCAACACTATGAAGTCAAACTCTTTCCCCCCAGAACTTCTATTCTTTCTAACTCCCCTATTGAAGACTACTTCCCTCCTCCTAGATATCTAGGCTCACAACAGAAGTGTCATCATTGATTCCTCACTTTCTCATTTCCTCCTATCCTGTTATTGCCAAGTTTGGTTGATTCTGCTTTAATAACATCTCTCCTATATACCCAGTTCTCTGACAATGGCACCACTCTGTTACAAGGTGCCATTACCTTATGCCTATATTATTGCAATAGCCATCTGGTTGGCATCAATGCATCAAGTCTCTTCCCACTCCAGTTGCTCCCTCATTCAGCTATCAAAGTGATCTTCAAAATGTATAAATCTAATCAGGTCTATTCCTCTCCCCAGTCAACAGATTCCTTCTGGAATCCAATATTAAATTCTCCAGTTATTTTCTAAAGCTCTTCATAGCTTGCCTACACTCTTTCTACCTTTTAAGTCTTTTATCTCCTCCATCCCCTCGGGGTACTCTATATTTCAGTGATTTGCTATTTCTCATACACTCCACCTACCAGTTCTATGAATTTTTACTGGTCGTTCATTATGTCTGGAATTTTCTCCCTCTTCATTTCTGCTCCCTGGATTTCTTAAAAGTGTCAGCTAAAACTCATTTGCTAAATCCTTTCCTTGATTTCCCCAACATTATTGCCTTTGCTTCAGGGTTATCTCCAAATAATCTGCTATCTAAATACACACACACATATTTGCATGTTATTTTCTTTCTCAAATTCTACTCTGAGCTATTTGAGAGCAGAGATTGTTTTTCCCTGTTGTTTTTTTTTTTATCTCCAAAATGTAGGGCAGTGTTTGGCACATAGTTGGTACTTAACAAATTTTTTTTGACTTGACTTTAATATCTGGTTGTCTATATTATCTGTTCTTTTATTTCATAGCTGGGCTGGGAAGAAGTCAGTTCATCAAGATTTAATAAAGATCATTTCTAATACCAATCTTACTAATTATAAAAATACATTTCCTAAATTCGGATAATAAGTCTTTATTTGAGTTGTATACCATATAACCTTAAGAGATGAGAGGAGTTTCTCCTTTTAAAATTTAATTCTTTAAAAAATGACTTTTTTTTATAATACACTATATGTTCTTTGCTGACAATTCCTGTTTCCATTGTTTTCTTGTGGTCCTTGGTGAATAGTAAGCATATAATACATGTTCTTTAGTAGTTTATAGTGGTGATTGAGAGAAAAACAAAACCTGAAAAAGAAATGAGCATGACCTGACTAAAATAACAAAAAATGAGGACAATGGCATTAGATTTTAGCCTAAACGTCAATCTTATATTAGATATTCAATGTAAATATTCAAACTCCAAGCAATACAGAATGAAAAAAATATTCAAAATGTAGAGTCAAAATGTAGAGGAGATCAAAGATATGTGGAGACAAGATGAGATTCATATAATTTCTATTGCCTTGTCTGCTACTGAAATTGTACTAAGGAAGCACTATAAACAAGTTTATATCCTATTAATTTGATTCAATCACAAAAATAGAATATTTTATCCACTGACAAAATAATGAATAAGATATTAAACATGGAAGAATATCAAGACAGTGATTTGAACCATATAAAAAACAAATGACATCATCTCCATTGTTATATCATCATAGTTTAACAATAAGATGTGAAGATACAGTTGAATCCTATATTATTATCTTAGCAATAGATAGGCTGTCTGAAATTACTATGTTAAAGACTTCCATATTTCTTGATTTTCAATTCATCCTCCTTATAATGATACCTTTAAAAATACAGTTTCAAGGTTATGAAAGTCAATAGGTGTGATGTTAAAAGAAAAAGAGAAAGAATTATAGCTTAGGCTGAAGAGAAGAGAGGGATTTTCATATTTTCCTCCATTTCCAGTTAAAAATCAGTTGAAATTCCCCAATTGATAAATGGTCAACGGATAGGAATAGGTAATTCTTAGACAAAGAAATTTAAATTATCTTTACTCATATAAAAAATTCTTCAAGTGACTATTAATTAGAAAAATGCAAATTAAAACAACTGATACAACCATTCTGAAGAGCAATGTGGAGCTCTACCCAAAGGGCCATAAAACTGTGCATACACTTTGATCGAGTAATACCATTACTAGGCCTATATCTCAAAGAGATGAGTGATAAAGAAAGAGAACCTCTTTGTCCAAAAAAAAAATATAGCAGTTCTTTTGTGGTATCGAACAACTGAAAACTGAAGGGATGTCCATCATTTGGGGAATGGTTGAACAAGTTGTGTTATGTGATTATGATGGAATAATATGTTAAAAGAAATGACAAACAAGATGATAAAAAATAAAACCTAGAAAGACTCATATGAAGGGCTTCAGAGTGAAGAAAGCAGAACCAGGAGAACACTGTACAGAGTAATAGCAATAAAGTACGATGATCAGCTGGGAATGATGTAACTATTTTCAGCAATGGAATTATCCAAGACAACTCCAAAGGACTAGTGATGAAAAAGGCTATAGAAAAAAAATGACAAAGTCTGAAGGCAGATTAAAACATTCCCTTCTTCATTTAATTTCCTCCATGATTTTTTCTCTAGTGTAAGCAATATGAATTTTCTTTCACAAGATGATGAACATGGGCATGTAGTTTTTCAATTTTAACCAATAAAGAGGCCATTTTTTTCCCTGGGAAAAATGTTGTTTATTGATGGGGACATGCAATTCCCATTAACAAAGAATGGAACCTCATTGTCCTCCTTCCACAAAAAAGGCAGTGAGAGAGCCCTACTTCTTGTTTATAAAGGGCGTTGTATCCTCTTTCTAACTGGTCTGGCAGCTCAACCTTAGGACCCCCCCCCCACATTTCCCAATGGTGCATATTTCAAAAGAGGAGATGGACTTACAGACCCCAGAAACTCCCTCATTACTTCATCAGAAGGGAGGCATGTCTTTGTTCATATAAGGAAGATGTCAGCACAAGCTTTCCTTGGATCATATTAGCTCAAAGTTCAATAATTAGAACTTGCCAATTTCCCTTCTTGAGGAGAGTTCTGTTTACATATGAATAAGGAAGAGGCCTCCAATCTACCTCTAAGGAAAGGCAAAAGGATCCAGACCAATGATTTGCCTTGAGGCCTTGGAGTAAATTAATTTAGTTGTGAAGCCAGCTAACCTATGAAACCTGAGATTTAAGAAGTAGCTTCATATAGAAATATTATAATTCAGCATTAGATTTCCTCAGAATTATATATTCTACAATAACACATGGAAACTATATCATCACATGACCTGCCATTTTGGGGAAGGGAGGGAGAGAAAAAGGACAACAGAATATTAGAAAAATTATTATTGAAAATTATACCCAAAAAAACTGAAAAAAAAATTTATTTAAAAATAAAATAAAAAATAAAAATCAGGTGAACCCTTCAATCTTGGCAATATATAACCAAGCCCATTGAAATAAGTTGAACTACTTTTTCAGGATCCCTGTGTTTCAATAAACATGGTACACTCTACTGCAATCAACAGGGTTTTTGTGAAATCTGCCTCCATTCACAAAATATCTTTTTTTTCCTTTTAATTGCAAAGAAAACATATTTTGGCAAAACAACAATTCTGTTTTGTTTTGAAACCTCCCAGGTTGGTAGGAGACCTTCCAGATGGAGTAGAGAGGATCCTCCATGCATAATTTCCAACTTTAATTTGTAAGTTGTCCAGGGAAACAAATTAGTCTGACATGCAAAGTAGGCATCAAAGGAAAGCAAGTTTCATGCAAGCAAAGTATGCATGGCCTTTCATTTCCATCAAAATAAAATACAAATGCCTCAAAGTTATCAAAGTCCAATAAATGTATACAAAAAAGTCAAAAACTGTCCAAAAAATGTGTTGAGAGGATTTGTATCTGCATTAAAAGCAAACAAACAACAACAACAACAAAACAAGCAAATAGGCCAGGAGACTGAATCAGGAAGATGTGGGTCAAAATTCCACCTCAAATTTATACTAATAATGTCACTCTGGGCAAGTCATTTCCTCATCTCTAAGATAAGGGAATTGTACTGTATGAAATTTAAGGTCCCTTTTCATTCTCCATTGATGATCCTCTGGACTTATGGTCCCTAGTTAAATACTGAACTAGAAGAAAGATACTGAGTAAGTAGCAGAGAGACAAGGATTCTGATCCAGTCTTAGGAAGGTATCTTTAGACATGGAAGATTCTCTAAACCACACCTTTCAAGTTATAGATGGCGAAACAAGTCAAGAGAACTGAACTAACTTGCTTGAGGATATATACACATAGTAAAAGTCATGGCAGGATCTGAACTCAGATCATAGCCTTAAATGAAGGTATCTGAAAGGTCATCTATTTCAGGTCTCTCGATTTGGACATCAGAAAACGAAACAAATAGAGGTTAAGTGATTCGTCCAAGGTGACACACGTGGTAATTCTTAGAAACAAGGTTGGAATTCCAGTTTTCTGACTCTAACCCATCACTCTTTTCCATAAGAGTAACCCTTTTCCATTTGAACTCAGTGTGTCCAGCTCTAATCAGATGTTTAACTAATTATGAACATTAAATGATTGTTTTCAATTCTGTACATTTAGTGATTGCTCTTAGGGAAAAGAGGTCCCAGAGGTCCTTCCCAGGGTTTTACCAAGTCACAGCTGAGGAATGATGAACATATAACTTCCCAGTAGCCATAAAATAGAAACCAGGTGATATTTGGGGGTCTTGGATAAAAGATGCCAAGTTGGAGTAAGTCAAGAAGGAATCAAAAGTCTATATTACTGGCTCTACCAACTCCTCCTCCCACTTCTACCCCATTATGATTTGGCAGGAAGGAGTAAGTCATCATAGAACTTCAACAGTGAAAGCCTTCATTCACTCCTGGTTATTGTCACAAAGTGCAGCAAAAACATTAAGAAAAAAAAGACAACTCCCTGATCATCATTCCATTATCAATTTCCTATGGCATTAGCAATCATAAATCAACCATTAAGAAAAATCATAAACAAGAGAACATAATTTAAATATTGTTCATATACTTACTATATTTTGTTGGTGGGCCCCAAGAGTTCTGAAGAAACCCTAAAGGTATATAAAAGGGAAACTAATGTGCTGTATGAATGAAAAAACATAAGCCAACTTTCTGATGACTACAATTTCATGAACAGTAGGAAGGAGCAAGGGGCTATGCTTGGGAAGTTCTTGCCAAGTCCAGTTGCCTCCTGGCTTCTGGGGCTATGAATATGTAGGTGGGAGGTCTGGGATGGGGTGGCATTTTTCCCCTATTTTCAACTGGAACCCTTTGGGACCAGACTTTTGACTTCATCCATGGTGGGAAGTTCCAATATGGAAAATTCTTCCATTGATATAGATCATCAACACCGCCAAAATTTATAAAATTAGAGCATTATCTACTACACTGAGCTGTTAAGTGAAGTATTGAATGTTACATAGACAGGAGGTGTTAGAGCTGACACTTGGACCCATGTCTTGTTAACTCCAGGATGGTTCTGTCCAATAGTTCATGCCACCTCTTATTACTAGCACAACTAAAAGATTAACCCAAAAGGAAGGACTAAATGGAGATTCTTAAGGGAACATCTATTCAAAAAGAACTAGACCATAAATTTGTACAACTAGCAGCTGATAAGAGGGGAAAATCCTTTTTTTTAAAAAAACTCTGTCCTAAATGGGACTGCCATGAAAACATATTTATCAATATAATTTCCCATTTTCATCCTTCAGATTGTCCTTTCCTTGTTATGCCTCCCAAATAGAAACAACAGGACAACCACGACTTTTGGAATGGAAATCCAAAACTGGAGAATGATCTTTGATTTGTTTTGACAAGAAAAGCCTTGGAAATCCATTAGTGATGGAGTAACAAGGCTCTGGATTTATATAGCACCTTTAATCCAGAGGGACATTTCATTTACTCTCAAGATTGGATTTATAATGGAAGAAATTAATTGTCCTCCATTCCACAGCTAGGAAAACTGAGGCACAGGGACATAATTAGGATTTTTGCAAGGTATCTAGTCAGAATAGAAATAATATTAGAAACAAAGCTTACTAGCTCCCAAATTTGTGCCTTGTTAGCAGTTTGAAATGTGTAAGTGCCAAGTGAATTTGAAACCTGGATTGATTCTGCAATCTTACATGTCCCTGACTGAGCTAATATGGGACTAGATAATTTTTAATTATCTTTTAATTATCTTTTATCTAATAGACTTTTTAGTCTAGTGCATGTCACTTTCATAAAAGAAATTGTTGCCTAAGAGGTCAGAATGGAGATATGTGTCCCATCCACATTCAAATGTCCTGTTTAGTGGTCACTTTCCATGAAAATCAACTTGTCTTATACTGATAGATGGAGTACTATGCTATATTTCAAGATGATGGTGGGAAATTTTAATTCTGAGTGCTATTCATTTCCTTTCTTTGACAGAAGCAGAGATATCTTAGTTAACCAATGGAAATGGAATGCCAAATATTTTTCACAAACAGGGTTCCTGATTGGCCCAGATGGGCTCTGGATTTATAGAATAAACCAATGAACTGATTTCAAATTCTAGCTCTTCTCTTTATTAACTGTGTTAAGTGGGTCAAAAAAAAAGCCCCTTTATATCAGAATGTATCAATCATTCAGTGCAGAAGACTTTATTCTCATAGTTGAGTGATGAGAAATCTAAAATTGTGAGCCAAGTTAGACTTAGTTGACCAACCTAATTAGGAAAAATAAAAAAAATAAATTAAAATGTGCATTATCTCCCAGGTTGCAAATGAAGTTTTCTTTTAAACCTATTTCTGATTACCTTGAACTTACATATTCTTTCTTTAAGGGCTAGAAATTAGTACAGGTAGGTAGAAAGATATGGGCCCCATTCCTTTCTTTGACTCTTCCTTGATCAGAGGTAAGTCACAGATTTCTCAAATTCTCTCAATTTTAGTTTCTTAAATCTATAAAATTAAGATGATGACAAGAAGCCTCTTTTATAGGGTTGTTGTAAGGCTTAAATGTGATAATGTTCACAAAGTATTATGAAACCCTCCAAAGACTAAATAAAGGTAGACTCTTTTTGTTAACACTCTACTGTCATCTCAGCAGCCTAGAACTAGATTTGAAAATGACTTCAGAGGCCACCTAATTCAAATTCCTCATTCTACAGATGAGGAAATTGAGACCTGAGGAGATGACATCACTCACTCAAGACCACAAGAGTAGGTCATCATCCTCAAATGCATATCCACATTTTTCATGAGTACCAACCTAAGAAAAATGAATAAAATGAATTAGTTGAGTATAGAGTTTGAAGGAACAGGCAAAAGGCAAAGAAGGAACAGATGTGAATGTAGATAGCTAGTCTCAGATCAGAGACAAAAGAAAGAAGTTGTAACTATGAATCATGAGTGGAAGGATCCTAGGATCCAGGATTTAAGGGCATTCAAGAAGCAGAGTGTATCAAGTAGAGTCTGGGAAAGGATCAGAGATATTGAGTAAGAAGTGAAAGAAGAGAGTTCTGGGAATAAGGACAAGATAACCTGGATTAGTCCCAAGGAGAAGTGGAGACTGTTTCAAAAGCTGATTTCATATGATCAGTCAGAAACGAGGCCAGGGAAGAAGTCATCCAAGGAAACAAAACAAATCCACTTGCTACTAGGCTACAGGCAAAAGAACATGCTAGAGTATTCAACATTCACAGAGGATGGAAGAAGATGGGGGGCTTCTTTTTTCATTCCCCCAACATATGGCAATCTTTGACCTTCTCTTAGGTAATGTGGAATACAAATGAGAAGGTAAGCAGAAGAAAGCAGATGACCCCATTGGGATGCAAAGAGTTTGAGAGGTGCTACGTATATGTTAATGCCCAGGATAAGGGTCCCAGGCTCTGAACATCTGAGGATTCTAAGAGAAGATGCTGAGGGATATCTCAAGAGGGTGACCTTTCTGAAAGGGTTGACTAGAGTACATTATTTTAAAATGACCTAAGAGTCACAGCACCAATCTCTCACCTTCACTAAGGTAAATGGGCAGGATTCCTATCCTTCTTTCCTACATAAAATCCCTACAAGCTTCTTAGGTAGTTCAACTGATTTATAGATAGGAATGTGTGTATATATTTATATGAACAGAAATACACACAGATACATGTATAGGTATGGAGGAGGTAAATGGAATAACAAAGTTAAAGATTTTATTTTTCCATTAAATCACATACAATAGATAAATAGATAGGTAGACAGATAGGTAGACAGACAGGCAGGCAGACAGATAGATAGATAGATAGATAGATAGATAGATAGATAGATAGATAGATAGATAGATAAAAGAATATAAGAGCCTGGAGAGGGGAGTGAAAATGAGAGGGATGAGGAGAGGAGAAAAAAGAAAAAGATATTAGGATGAGAGATGAGACAAATATAGAGAGGAGAAAGAGAGGCATAGAGGGAGATAAAGAAAAATATAATGCCTGTTTTGAGGAATAGAAATAACCAATGAAGGCTATTGGATCAGTAAAAACATAAAAGATTACATGAATCCCTCTTCTCTCTGGCCCCAGCCAAATGCTCCCATCTCCTCCCCTATAACACATTGAGGTTTCCATCACTTTCAGGTGGCTGCTTCTCAAAGTGTGGGCTGCCTTAGTCAGGATATGACATGCATGGGGGCGACAAGCCCAGAAACAGCTGATACCAGCTGCTTTAGGCAGTGCTGGAAGAGCACAGGGCATTATTCTATTTCTGATGAAGATCCTGGGAGTATGTGTACTTGGGCTGGAGGGGACCTATGGAGTGGGAGGTTCCAGGTGCCAAGTGCCTTTGATGGTTTAAAATACTACATGCCCTTCAGGAAAACAGGGGCATCGCTTACCAGATAGAATACCTACCATGACACTTGGACCAATAAGTAAGTGTGAAGTTCTAGTGTGGGGAGTGGGTGATTCATGACCCAATTCCAAAGCTATTTAAGCATCTGGATGCAGGTCTCAGGATGGGGAAATACAAATCAGAAGACAACTGCATGCAATCAAAACAAATAATTCCAAGTAGATTGTTGAGTGAGAAAAGGGAGGAGGGGGGGAGTAATTGGTTTTTAATGCATAATTTACAAGGGGGAAATGGAATAATGAATGAAATATTTTATTATTTCCATTAAATCAGCACCCCACTCCCCTTTAACCCCCTTTTAAAATCTCCTTCATAATATCATATACAGTTAATATTTATGTAATGCTTTTAGGTTACAAAAAATTTACTAACCCTGTTTTAATATGAGGAAATTTAAGGCTTGCAGAGGTTAAATGGCTTGTCCAGGTACACACAACTAGTATGGATCTGGAGAATTTTAACTCAGGTCTTTCTGACCTATGTTCAACACTCCATCTACTAAACTACCTGGCTAGAAAGCATTATTTTCTCAAGGAGTAGGGCTGTTTAGGAGTTTAGGAAGCCATTGAAGGGGTAGAAAAATAAGTCTAACAAATAAGAAACCATAGAGAGATGGGGGGGGGTCTGGGGTGATGTAAAGAGTTCATTGTACTCTAGACTTTCAGCTAAAAAGAGCCCTTGGACATCTATCTAGTCTAAAGCCCTAAATGTTTAGTAAACAGCTAAGTAGTATAGTGGATAGAACATTAGGGAATATCAAAGTTCAAATAGGGACTCAGGCACTGTGCTATTCCCTTAACTGTTATTTGCCTCAGTTTCCTCATTTAGAAAATAAGGGTAATTATAGCACCTACCTCATAGGATTGTGGCAAGAATCAAGTGATGTATTTTTTATAAAGTGCTATATACATTTTAATTCTTATTATTAGTAGTATTGTTATGATAGGGGAAAACATAACAAAACATCAGAGAAGTTCTGATTATCCTAAGGTCAAGAAGATAGAATGAATTCAGCCCACATCCTATGACTCTAGAGCCAAGTCTCTGTCCTTTTTACAATGCTGTCTTCATTCCAAAAGAATTCCCAGGGATACAACATTTCAAGGACAAATTATCTTGAGGGGCTGAAAAGGTAAGTATATAATCCTGGAGATAGTGTAGTTGAAAAGTGGGAAGAAAAACCACATTGAACTAGGGATCAGGAAGCTAAGGAATTTTGTGTCCTGAAGAAAATCTCAATCTAGAGTTTGTCATCTGAAAAACGGTTGGTTTGAACTGGGAAAGATCCCAAGATCTAAGCCCTATAACTGGACAGGATCTCATGGGTCACTGACTCTAGACCTTTCATTATATAGATGAGGAAAGAGAACTAGAGGGGCTGAGAGATTTGCTCAGAAATAGTAGTAGAAAGAAAATTTGAATTCAGATACTCCAACTCTAGACACAGGACTCTTCCAACTGGAGGAAGGGTGAAGTGGTGAGAAGGCATGAATTTGCCATTCTCCCATCATAATGGTGACAAAACAGAATTATCTATGCCTCCGATATTTTCTTTATGGGTTGGAGGATAAAACAAGACACTGTCCCCATAGAATACAGAAATCAGGAAGCCTGAGGTAAGAGAATTCTGAACCTACAGTAAAGAGAGACCTAGGCTCAAATTTTACTACTCTACCAGGGTGCCCTTGGGCAAACTCTCTAAGCCTTATATATAAACAAAAGATGATACATATAATACCTACCTTTCCCAGTTTTTGTAAGAAGCAAATAATAATTATAGTAATGATAAAAATATCACTTATAGTATTTTAAGTTTTTCAAAGGATATTATAAATATTTTCCCCTTTACAAAAACACCAAGAGCAAGGTGCTATTATTATCCCCATTTTAGAGATGAGGAAACTGAGACATGCATAAGCTATAATTTTCCTAGGATCACATAGCTATATAAATGACAGATGACATTTGAATTCAGGTCTTCCTGACTTCAAGTCTATACATTGAGCCACAAGCTGCCACTTAAAATGAGATAACATATAGAAAACTTTCTAGCAAAAATTAAAGCCTTACAAAAATATCTACTAATATTATTATGGATTCCCTCCTGCATTCTACTTTTTATTATACCCTCTTTTGGGTACTATTGCTATGCATGGACGGAGTAGACTCTCTACACAGTCTCTCTCTACTCAAGCATAGTATAAGATTTTCTCATTCCATTACATAAGCCTCAATTGCCCATAGAATGTGGATTTATATAAGGCTTTCTTTCACTTTTTGCTCTTTTTCCATGGTCAAAGAATTAGCCTCATTTTATTTTTAGTCAAGTTGACTCATTTATACTAGACAAGTGGAATTTTAGAAGCATTAAATCATTATTTGTTACAAAATCCATATCAAATCAGTGGCTAGGAGAGTTAATGGACTGACAAAGTACATGGCTTATTAAAAACCATGAGTTAGTTACAAAGCCAGAGTGAGAACAGAGATCATGGGATTTTCCAAGTTGGAAAGAAACATAGAAACAGCTTTCTCATTTTAAATATGGGAATACTGAGGCTTAGAAAAGCTATAAGACTCATCTAAGGTCAAAACAGTAGGATGTCTAGTATGTGACGAATTCAGGTCCTCTTATTCTAAATCCAGTGATCTTTCTCCCATATCATGCTGCCAGCATCATTTAGCTAATGACTCCATTGGATTCTACACTTGGAAAATTTTACTAAGACCCTAGAATGCTTTAGAACAGTGGTCTCAAACTCCAATAAAAGGGGGGAACATTTCTGATTCCTCTACCTTAGAATATGTCTACATGGCTGATGACTGAAGTTTACAAATTTTCTGATCCTGACATTTCACCAAAGTTAGGAGGCTTTAGTTGTAATGAAGACTTGTAGAAAGTGTAATCTTTCCGTTCTCATGGCCATGTTCTTTCCTCTTCCTCTTTTGATTAATCCTATGAGATTTCCTCAGAATTGGGCAGCTCAACCTCTTCTGTAACAGAGATACTGTAAGGACAGATGGGGTATATGCATTTGTGTGTAGGTGTGAGAGGAAACTGTGTGTGTGTGTGTATGTGTGTGTGTGTGTGTGTGTGTGTGTGTGAGAGAGAGAGAGAGAGAGAGAGAGAGAGAGAGAGAGAGAAAGAATCCAAAGATAAAAATTAAAATTAAAAAATAACCTTCCAGAGGTTTAGATATATAAATTCTCAAACAAGGCATGGAGATGAAGATTGAATAGGCATTCATGATGGACATAAGCAGCTGTAACAGATGGTTCCCCCACCTCTTCCTTCTTTCTGGGGTGACCTCATATTTTCAGAAACTATTCTTCTACTCCACCAGCTGAGCCAGCTCTCAACCATTTCATGCCTTAAACTATTTTTATGCCCTGGTCCTGGAGGCTTTCTGCTTTCCTGTAACACTATCACAGTCCCAAGCCCACTCATTCCTTCATTCTCTACTACAAGTACAATATTGTCTATTTAGGTAGAAACTACATGTACTTGTGACAGTGAAAATCTCATAAAAGTCACCATCTCTTCTCTCTGGAAGTAGCCTCCTCCTCTTACATCAAAACAAACACATACCTGCACACACAGTGACAAAGACAAATACACAGAGAGAGGAAAAAAGTATAGACTCGGTGACTAAGGAACACAGAGAAGTTGATGCACAAAGAGTCAGAGGGAGAAAGAGAGATTAAAAAAAATAGAGAATTGACCTTGAAACCAGGAATACCTGGGTTCAATTCTTGCTTATGACACATACTCTTCTTTGTGGCATTCCAGGCATGAACCTCTCAGGTAACTTTCTTAGTCTATGAAGATCAGGAAAAGGGCTGAACTTCATTGATAGGATCCTTCATCAATGAAATCACAAATCTAATCCCTATTCTAGTCACTAGCACTATATCCATCCATCAATCCATCCACCCACCTATCTATCTAATCTATGGATAGGGACAGTCATACCTTGGGCTTTAACGACACAGTTTTACTAATAATGAGTTGGAAGAGATGGACTCTCAGGTCATATGCTGCTCTAAAAGACTATTATACGTTTATGACTTTCTGTTGTTTTCTATTTTATAAAAATGGAAAGAGTCTCAAATATGGGATAAAAAATCTAGGTGTTAAGACCCAGCCTTGACACTTATAATAATTTGATTAACTTTGCTAAGCCTCAGTTTCCTCATCTGTAAAGTGGAAGAGCAAGTAAAAGATAATTACACTATTATCATTATCAGAAGAGCTATAAGGAAAAAAGTAATTTGCATGACAAGAGCCATAATTACTGCTGTGGTGCCAAAGTGCTCTAACTCTGGGACAAGATGGTTATATGAAGGTTAGGTCAAAGCATTTGAAATTAAGGAAAGCAAATCATACCCATTATAAGCCACCTATATTTGAATTCTTTTATATGCTATATCATATCATGAGATATGTAATTTCACTACAAGATACATGTTGTTACTTATAGTAATGTATTCCAGTTTATGTGTGTGTGAGAGAGAGAGAAAAAGAAAGGGAGAGAGATAAAGAGAGAAAGAAAGAGAGGGGGGGGGAGTACCCAGTAGATTCAGTGGTATGGATATAGTTCTACTTCTAGTGGTTTGTTTGATTGTTTTTTTTTTCAATTCACCTGACAATTTTTTTATTATAATTTTTTTTGTTTTTATACATTATATGTTAATACAAATTTTCAATATTCTTTCTCTGATTTTGTAATCAATGTTCTCTCTCTTCCTTCCATCTCCCCACTGTCCAAGAAGGCAGATAATATGATATATATTGTACATATATTGTCAAAGAACATATATTTCCAAGCCCATCATGTTGAGGAAGAAAATACATAGAGCTATCACTAGAGAAAAATTCATGGAGTAAATGAAGTAAAACATGGTATGTTTCAATTTGCATTTAGACTTCATCTGTTCCTTCTATGGTGGTTGTAAACCTTAAAATTTCACAGACTTATGAATGTTAAAAATTTTACTCCACATTGAGGAATCCTCCAATTCCCTACTTGAAAAAATTCCCTACCAGATAGTGAGAACTCTACTTGAATGTGAAAACTCCTTGCTATGGGAGGATCACGACCCCATCCCTACTTGGGACTGCTTTAGGGGAGAAAACTCCTTGCTAAACAATGAAAATACTTGAAAACCATACTTATAAAGGAAAGGAGTTCTTTGAGCCATGCCTGTTTTTGGAATCGATACAATGGGATGCTAGGTACCTATAAAGGTGGGGCAACTTGTAAACTACTTAGACCTAAAAGGTGAAAACTTACTCAGAGGTTTACTCTTAATGAAATTAGTTGACACAGCAGAATTTTTTTTCTGACTTACTAAAGAGATTAATCTACTCAGCTATGGGCTGTCTTTTGGAAAACATCTACAGTGATTGGTAGATGGAAGAACTTAGGGGAGGTGACATAGGAGATTTTACCCTTAAAAATAAGAGCTCAGAGAAGAGCTGGAGCTCATTCTGAAACATTCAGATTGAGGAAGTCTTTCTGAAACATTCAGATTGAGGAAGGACTGATTCTGAAACATTCAGATGGAGGAGGGAGCTGGTGAAAGCAGCTGAGATTATGCTGGCCTGGTGTCACTAGAATCCTTGCTTAGACAGACCTTGTGGTGAGTGTTAAAAGACTGACTGACTGATCTCTCTCTCTTAAGACTCAGGTCTAGGCCATGTTGGCTTAAGGCCCTTCATACTTATTTCCTTTCTCTCTCTCTTTTCTTTAATTCCACATTTGTATTAATTAAAATCTCTATAAAACCCAGTTGACTTGGGTATTTGAATAATTGGGAATATTTCCCTGGTGACCACCTTATATTTGATTTAAAAACCAAGACACTATAGTGAAACATATTTTCTGCGGTCAAATTTACTCACCCTCTCTTATACCTATCACAATTTATATCTTCCACCATTTTAACTCACTACAATTTATGGGCTTCACTATTTTAAATCTCACATGGTATATATCCTTTTGTTGTCATAAGTGTCTTGGAAATTTCTTTCAATGTATAAAAACTATAGATCTCTAAATAAGATGGATTGAATGACTGTTAAGAATGGAATTGTAAAGAGATAATCAACCTAAAAATGTTCCACAGATTTATCTTTCCATTTTCCTGATAATGTAATAAATACAAAATGTGATAAACTGTATCTATCTAAATAAAAGAAAGGTTTAGAGAAGAGGAACAAGAATACAGGCAATTGGAGTAAACCTAAAGGTTTTCTAATGGTTTAAGACAGTACATGTCCTATGTGAGGAGAAAAATCGTATGAAGGTTTTGTCAGCACAACAGAATCTTTGCTGTCTCTTCTTGTCATGCCCATGTCCTTTACCTTCTTTTCTGAGTATTGGGAGAAGTAGGATTGAATTAATTCTTAAGATTATAAAACAATAAGAACCCTCAGTTATTTACATCCAACTATAATAGTCTTCAATGGCTACAATTTATTCATTAAGTTTTACTTATTAATTTCATTAATTTTTTTGCCTATACTTACACTCACAAGAATCTTATAGTTAGGAGGCATCTTAGAGATCAATTAGTTCAATTGAAATATTTGATGATTAATATGCATGCAACATAAAGACAAACATTCACACATACATGTTCATACTATTTAGCTGATGCTATGAGCTTTCCAGGAAAGTACCTTTTAATTCTAAAGCATTGTGTGAATGGAAGTTACTTTATTATAGATTATAATGCTCCCATGGGTTTAATTACTGCTTCTATGCTGCTGACTCTCCGATCCACATATCCAGTCCCAATGCCCTTTCTCCAGGGTACTACATCTACATCATCCGTTACACATTGGACATTTCAAATGTGATGACCTAAAGGTGTCTCAAACTCAACACACTCAAATTAGAATTCCTCAACTATTTTCTCTAAACACACATCCCTTCTGAATTCCTCTGTTTCTTCCACTTTCATTCTAACCGAGTTTACAACTCTCAGTTTTATGTTTTGTGAGTCCTCACTTTAACTCACTGCATATATCCAATAAGTGATCAAATCATTCTTTCTATTTCTATACTATTTCTTACATGAATCCCCTTCCTTATACTCTTATAACTGCCACATTAGTTCATCATCATTTCTGCCAAACTCTTTCAATATAGTATTCTAATTGCCTCTCTGCCACCAAGTCCCTCTCTATTCCATCATCCACTTAGCTACCAAAATAACTTATTAAAAGTGCAAGGCTGGTCATGCAGCTCTTCAAACTCATTGAACTCAAGGAACTTCCTATTATTTCTAAGATAAAATATTATTTTCTTTTAAAATTCTCTTTTGCATAATATTTTATTGTTATCTATCATTATATATATATACATATAAATAGATACCTATAGATGGTAAGTATATAACAACAATAATAAATATGAAAAAAGCTACATTATACTTCAGCAAAAAATCTATCAGGGAAGAAGCATAAGTATTATGATATATTATAGATTGAGG
Source organism: Monodelphis domestica (assembly GCF_027887165.1). Classification (NCBI taxonomy): domain Eukaryota; kingdom Metazoa; phylum Chordata; class Mammalia; order Didelphimorphia; family Didelphidae; genus Monodelphis; species Monodelphis domestica. Next base: position 294,494,442 of record NC_077231.1, read on the forward strand.
ACATTGGAGCAAATATAAAAATAATATTTATTTTCTTTTCTTTTCCCTTTAGATTTATACTATGGCAAAGGAACTAATGGGAGAGAGAAAGATATGAACCTGTTCAAACATACCACAAGAGTAATCTTTTGAAGGTTTTCTCTAGAAAGCCATATTATATTGAAGTACCTCTAGTGAAAGCCAACTGTGAAAGAAGGGGAAGTTTAATTCACTTTTATAAATTAACCCAGGTGCTTTTTAAAAAAAATTCAGACAGTAACAAATATTACTAAAAATCCAAACTAAAACAGGTAAGACCATAGGATTAATGTAGGCTTTGTTACATAGACAGAATGACTGAATTTTATTTAATTTAAGGACTCAATTTGCCTCATTGGAGTATGCTAGGGCTGCTGACAAGGAGATTTGTTCTCTATTCTGCTTAACCAATGGAGGAGGAGGGCTGGTGCCGCACTGGTCCACAGAGAGGTTCAATCCCACAGAAAGAATCAGAAGAATTGGTGTGGGGTCCTGTTGGCTTAGGGACTACAGAGAAGGCAAATTTTGGAAACTGTGAAGATGGGATTAACTCTCCTCTGCCCACTTTTAGATTTAATCACCAGAAGCGTATACACTCCACTTATCCTTAAGTATGGGGAGGTCTATGAGCCACATGTGCTAACGTGAGTGATGAAACAGAAACCCACTGACTGCCCCCTGGGCAGTCCTAAGCAAAGCTATAGCTTCAATTGGTCCACATGAAGTGGAAGGAAGGCACAGGAAGTGATGGAATGAAGGGTCTTTAAAAGTGGCAAGAACTTCCTGTGACCAACTCTTTCCCCTTCAAACTTGACCTTGACGGAGCTCTGGCTGGGGACCTTGGGCTGCTCTTTGATTTTCCCTTAGAACTACCATGTGGGTGAGTGAAAAAAAAAAACAAACCGATTCCCTTTCCTGGCTTTTCTGGAGGTATTAGCTTCCAGAGAGGGCCCTTGTCTTGGTGGAGGCCTTGTGGCTAGAATTCTTGTTTAATTTACCTGTGGGTCACATTGCTGGGCCTCTGAAGCCCTGCCTGGTTTGGACTGGGCCTGTGTAAATATCTCTTCTCTCTCATTTCCTTATTTTCACTCTTTCCCTCTATTTTATAAATAAATTGCTATCAAGTCATTCTGACTTGAGTAATAATTTCTGGCGACCACTCATAAATTTAGTCCAACCCTTTAATTTTTAACTCTTACAAGACTTCAGTGTGTAAAGCCTAAGAAAGCCATTCACAATACTTAGACTTGGGGTCCTTCTTCCAGGGGTCTAAGAAAGTGTTCTGAAAATCTAGGAGAACAGAAAATACTCTTTGCAATTCATGTCATCAGCCTGATGAAAACCAGAATGTGCACAGCCATGCCAACCAAAAAATAAACCTGTCTTTACTCAACTTGAATCTCGTGTGCCTTTCAATTCAAACCCCTCTTTCTCACTTATGACCGTTCCTCCATCCTACCTCCAATGAGAATCTAGATTCATCAAACAATAATGTTCTCTCAATTGTGCAAACCCAGACAAAAGACTTGTCTGACTGGTAATTCCCCCCCACCCCAAACACACAACCTCCAATTGTGAGTCTGGGAAAGCCACTTAACAGCTGTTGTGCTCATTTTCCTCAACTAGAAAATGGGAGTAACAACACCTACATCATAGAGTTGTTGTTAGCCTCTAATGAGCAATTATTTGTAAAGTCCTTAGCATGGTTCCTGTCACATAACAGGAATTTCATAAATGATTATTTCCCTTCCTAAATTCTGTTTATTTTTCCCATTTTCCTAAGTGATCCAAGTCACTAATTATTAGGCCCAATTCTAGTTCTTGGTTGCAACTAAATGCATTTATTTATTTATTTTTAAGCCTTTTCCCTCCCTCCTGGAATTAATACTAAGTATTGGTTCCAAGGCAGAGGAGTGGTAAGGGTTAAGCAATAGGGGTTAGGTGGCTTGCCCAGGGTCACACAACTGGGACATCTTATCTCCATGGCTGGCTCTCTACCCATTGGACCATCAAGCTACCCCCTGCAGATTACAGTTACTCCAACAAGCCTTTATTTATTCACCACCCACTGTATTCTGGGCACAATGCTCAGCACTGTGGATATAAAAAGGGACAGATATGGAGAGCTTTTGGTAACATAGTTGACTCCAGATGAGAAAACTCCATCTACCAGTGCAAGATGGGCACCTTCTCTTCACTTCAGAGTCTCTCAGAGCTGCTGAAAGCATTAAGATATAAAATGACAAGGTCAGGATCACAAAGTCATCATGTGCCAGAGGCAGGACAAAGAGAAGGAAAAAAAAAAGCGTGTCATTACTAACCCTCTACCAGCTTGGAAATGGCCTCTAAGCTATAGGGAGAAGAGGAGAAATCTTCCCCCCTCCCCTAAAAGAAGAACATAAACCTATGAAGATCAAAATGAGAAAAGGATCTCTGAGCCTAGTCCAGCACCCATGTTCTGCCTTAGAGAAGAGCTGTCGGTTGTCACTCTTTGATCCAGCAGACAGTGTGACTGAAGCTGTCTACACATGGCAACTTGAGTGATAGTTTGGATTGAAGTGACAAATAACTCATTTGTTTTATTTTTTTAAAGAACCAGCTGAGTCAAAAGTTGTTGTTATTGTCACTAAGAAACATAATAGCTATCATTTATGTAAGGCTTTAACTTCTCAAAGCACATCATGTATTATTACTCAGCCTACAACAATCCTTTGAGGGAAATGCTTTCATTATTTCCATTTTACAGATGAGGAAACAGAATTATATCATCAGCCCAAAAGCACAAAGTAAGTTTCCAAGACAGAATTTGAAATCTTGCCTTCCTAATGAGAATGTGTTCTAACATCACCTTGGTAGCAGACAAATTAATACTAAGAGTGTCAATATTTCCCTAGGTAAATGACCAGAGATGCCCCAACCCATCCATATTCATGTAGTTGAATCAGTCATCAAGGCTGTTTTAAATCCCTACCATTCTCTGGGCAGCTAGGTGGTACAAGAGGATAAAGCACTCTGCCCAGAATTAGGAAAACCTGAGTTCAAATCATATCTCAGACGCTTACTAGTTAGGTGACCATGAACAACTCACTTCACTCTGTTTGCCTCTGTTTCCTCCATCTCAAATGAAATGGAAAAGGAAAAGGAAATGGCAAATTGCTCTAGTATCTTTCCCAAGAAAAGTCCAAATAGGATTAAAACCTTTCAGACATGACTAACAACTACCACTAGATTCTAATCATTGTGATAGCCACTGGAGATACAAAAACAAAGAGCCAACAGAAGGGAACAGGAATGGAGAAACCAAATTTCCCTTACTGAATAAGTCTACGTAAGAATTGCTTCTGAGGGCTTATAACAGCTTACTTACTCCTGAACTCATGAGATCAAGATCACTATTCTCAATGTCCACATTTGATATCATTTATTTAATAGAATGGATTCTCTTTGTCAAGTGAAGGTAGCAACAGTTAGACAACCAGACCTTGAAGTTCAACCCCTTTTCCCCATCCTATGAGTATCTTTTTGGCCAGTTCCAAGTATTCTAAACCTTGAGTGCTTCTTTCTTCATCACTTCATCAACCAGATGGTCAATATGGGTAAAATCTCATTTTACGCTTACAGCTAAAAGCTCAGACACACTAATGTTGTGACAGAGCTACTGAGGGGATTTTGTTTTGTGCCCATCTTCAACATAACCTCTCTAACAGTTCTGAATATTCTCAGCACTTTTTTGGAATTCTCTTCTCTTGTGAGCTCAATCTAAAGGTTATTTTTCACATATATAAATAAATTTAGGTATTATAAAGATTTTTAATATAAATTAAATTTCATTAAAAATAAACTAATTTTTATATAAAAGATTCTTATATAAAATGGCATCATGTTCAACCATCCTGGATGGCAATTTGGAACTACACCCAAAGGGCTTTAAAAGACTGTCTGCTCTTTGATTCATCTATACCACTGTTGGGTTTATACCTCAAAGAGATCATAAGGGAAAACACCACGCTCTTTGTGTTGGCAAAAAAATTAGAAAATTAGGAGATGACTGTGGACTGGGGAATGGCTGAATAAATTGTGGTATCTGTTGGTGATGGAATACTATTGTGCTCAAAGGATGATGAACTGGAGGGATTCCATGTGAACTGGAACGACTTCCAGGAATTGATGCAGAGTGAAAGGAGCAGAACCAGAGGACATTATAGACAGAGAAAGATACACTGTGGCACAATCAGATGTAATGGCCTTCTCTACTAGTAGCAATGCAATGATCCAAGACAATTCAGAGGGACTTATGAGAAAGAATGCTATCCACATTCAGAGGAAGAACTGTGGGAATAGAAACACACACACACACACACACACACACACACACACAAACTGCTTGACACACAATGGTTTATGGGGATATGACTGGTGTGGAAATGAAAACTGAATCAAGTTCTTGACTTTGCCACTGAGGTGGAGCAAATAGCAGTTGGAAGGTTAGAGTGAAATTGATAAACAGCATTGACAGTTGGTAGGGGGAAGAGTGACTTGGAGAGTGACAATTGCTCTCGAAGGACGCTCTCTTTCCAGGCCCTCAGACTGAAAGGAGAGCTCTCTCCCCTGTCTCTGGATATAAGTTCTTCTATTCCTGTAGTTTTCACAACTGTTTGCTCTACCTGGATTCCTGTGATCATGTCATCAAACAAAGGGATTTAAGGGGAGTGGTTTGAACTGTAAGGCTAGTCTATAGGAGCTTCAAACTGAAGAGACAGTCCCAACCAGCTCTTGAGGTCAGAAGCTTTTCTTCCTCTTGATATCTACTGCTAAAGACTTTGAACTTAAGAACGCTAATATAGATTAGCATAGATAGGAATAAAAGAAACCCTCCACCAGCCCATGAGGCCTGGCCTCAGCTCAAAAGCTGAGAGAAACTCAAACCGAATCTGGGAAAAAGTATAGGGAACCACTCTTCCCTCTACCCTGATATCTTCCTGATCCAAACTTGTTATTAAATTCATCTTGAGTGAAATAACCTGTAGTCAGATAAGAGGACTATCATTTCAGGGGTACATAGAGGGAGCTAAACCTAAGGACAGCCATGCAACCATAAATGGTCCTTATCAAAACCCTGCTGAGCAACCTTGGTCTGGGGGGAGGCTTGTCCCTCAAGGGGGTCCATGCTTACCTGCTCTGTGGTATCTTCAACATCATTCAATACAGAAGACATACCTTCAGACTATTATAGTTGGCCCATTTCTTGGGAACCGCATTATCAAAAACAACCTCTCAGCAGGTGGTATCTCTCTCATTTTACCTCACCAGCATCCATATTCCCTCTATCCCTTCCACTCCTCCATTCCCTGTTACAAGACCTTCCTTATTCCCTGTACCTCTTCAATCCCCTACAATCCCTTTAAATATTACACTGGGGATGAAGAAACTAAACAATCAACCCAGTGTGAATATCAGTAATATGGAAATAGGTCTTGATCAGTGACACATTTAAAACCCAGTGGAATTGTGCATTGGCTATGGTGGGTGGGGGGAGGGGAAGGAGGAGAGGGAAAGAACATGTATCATGTAACCATGGGAAAATATTCTTAATTAATTAATTTTTTTCAATTGCAAAATTTGGAAACAGAAAAATAAGAGGAAATAATGGCTTGTGTATTGTGAAAGAAAGTAGTATGGTAGACAGAGGAACAGTCTTGGTGGGAGAAAGGTTTGAAACAATAGCTGTAAGACTATAGCAAAATCACTTAATCCCTTCATAATCCAGGTAGCTCTCTAAGGCTATAAATTAAAGATAAATCCATGAAGGGATTTTCTATATCAATAGTTTTTTCATATCAATGAATCACAGACACCCCCATAGCACTCATTCATGCATGCATGATATGTGTGTGATATACAACACAATCTATGCTCACCATAATAATCAAAAGTATTCTTTTACATTGTAAATTCAATTTATTTTACACACACACACACACATTTGTGGATCTGTTATTTCAGTCATGTCCAGTTCTTTGTGATCCCACTTAAGGTTTTTTTGGCAACAATACTAGAACAGTTTTCTATTTCCTTCCCTTAGTCATTTTACAGATGAGGAACTGAGGCAAATATGGATAAATGGCTTCTCCAGAATTGTGTGGCTAGAAGAAATGTTATTCTTATATTATTAGATATAAAAGGAATAGAAATAATATTTATATGGCATATATTTATATATTTATAGAATATATATATTTATAGAATACATTATATATTATATATATAATGTACATACATTATATATTGTATATATAATGTAATTTATAAATATATATATTTATAGAATACACTATATATATTTATATATAATGTATTTATATATATATATTTATAGAATACATTATATATCATATGACTGAGAGAAAAGAAATTCATGCAAACAAAATCCTTCAGGTATATATCTTGGATAATTTGAAGTCTGTGCTAATTTGACTATGTTATAAACCACTTCTACATCTTTTTCTTTTAAAAAAATGTTTTAAAGGGTCTTAAAAACTATTTGGCAATTAAGGTAATCATTAAAAACTACTTTGTCCAATTATATGGCAATAAATATATCAATCTAGGCAATATGGATGAATATTTACAAAAATGTAAATGACCTAGACTAACAGAAGAAGAAATAGAAATCTTAAATAATCCCATATCAGAAAAAGAAATCCAAAAGGCCATCAATGAAATGCCTAAGAAAAAACCCCCAGAGCCTGATGGATTCACAAGTGAATTCTATCAAACATTCAAAGGATAGCTAATCCCAATATTATACAAACTATTTGACAGAATAAGCAAAGAGAGAATTCTATCAAATTCCTTTTATGACACAAACATGGTACTGATTTCAAAGCCAGGCAAGTCAAAAACAGAGAAAGAAAACTATAGACCAATCTCCGTAATGAATATAGATGCAAAAATCTTAAATAGGATACTAGCAAAAAGACTCCAGCAAGTCATCACAAGGGTCATCCACTATGACCAGGCAGGATTCATACCAACAATGCAAGGATGGTTCAATATTAGGAAAACCATCCACATAATTGACCACATCAACAAGCAAACCAACAAGAACCACATGATTATCTCAATAGATGCAGAAAAAGCCTTTGATAAAATACAACACCCATTCCTATTAAAAACACTAGAAAGCATAGGAATAGAAGGGTCGTTCCTAAAAATAATAAACAGTATATATCTAAAACCATCAGCTAACATCATCTGCAATGGGGATAAACTAGATGCATTCCCAATAAGATCAGGAGTGAAACAAGGATGCCCATTATCACCCCTTTATTTAACATTGTACTAGAAACACTAGCAGTAGTGATTAGAGAAGGAAAAGAAATTGAAGGCATTAAAATAGGCAAGGAGGAGACCAAGTTATCACTCTCTGTGGATGATATGATGGTCTACTTAAAGAATCCTAGAGATTCAACCAAAAAGCTAGTGGAAATAATCAACAACTTCAGCAAAGTTGCAGGATACAAAATAAACCCACATAAGTCATCAGTATTCATATATATATATATATGCATATATATATATATATGCATATATATATGCAACACAGATAAGCAGCAAGAATTAGAAAGAGAAATCCCATTCAAAATCACCTTAGACAAAATAAAATACTTAGGAATCGATCTCCCGAGACAAACACAGAAACACAGGAACTATATGAACACAACTACAAAACACTCTCCACACAACTAAAACTAGACTTGAGCAATTGGAAAAACATTAACTGAGCATGGGTAGGATGAGCCAATATAATAAAAATGATCATCCTACCCAAACTTATTTATCTATTTAGTGCTATACCCATTGAACTTCCAAAAATATTTTTTTATTGATTTAGAAAAAACCATAACAAAGTTCATTTGGAAGAACAAAGGATCAAGGATATCCAGGGAAATAATGAAAAAATACAAAGGACTGGCCTTGCAGTCCCAGATCTCAAACTCTATTATAAAGCAGTGGTCATCAAAACAATTTGGTACTGGCTAAGAGACAGAAAGGAAGATCAGTGGAATAGATTTGGGGTAAGTGACTTCAGCAAGAAAGTCTATGACAAACCCAAAGACCCCAGCTTTTGGGACAAAAAGTCACTATTTGACAAAAACTGCTGGGAAAACTGGAAGATAGTGTGGGAAAGACTAGGTCTTGATCAACACCGCACACCCTACATCAAGATAAACTCAGAATGGGTGAATGACTTGAACATAAAGAAGGAAACTATAAATAAATTAGGTGAACACAGAATAGTATACATGTCAGACCTGTGGGAAGGGAAAGACTTTAAAACAAAGCAAGACATATCAGTCACACAATAGAAAATAAACAATTTTTATTACATCAAATTAAAAAGGTTTTTTGTACAAACCAAACCAATATAACCAAAATGAGAAGGGAAGCAACAAATTGGGAAACAATCTTCATAACAAAAACCTCTGACAAAGGTCTAATTACTCAAATTTACAAAGAGCTAAATCAATTGTACAAAAAATTAAGCCATTCTCAAATTGTTAAATGGGCAAGGGACATGAAGAGGCAGTTTTCAGCCAAAGAAATCAAAACTATTAATAAGCACATGAAAAGTGTTCTAAATATCTTATAATCAGAGAGATGCAAATCAAAACAACTCTGATGTATCACCTCACACCTGGCAGATTGGCTAACATGATAGCAAAGGAAAGTAATGAATGCTGGAGGGAATGTGGCAAAGTAGGGACATTAATTCATTGTTGGTGGAGTTGTAAATTGATCCAACCATTCTGGAGGGCAATTTGGAACTATGCCCAAAGGGCGATAAAAGAATGTCTGCCCTTTGATCCAGCCATAGCACTGCTGGGCTTGTACCCCAAAGAGATAATGGACAAAAAGACTTGTACAAGAATATTCATAGCTGCGCTCTTTGTGGTGGCCAAAAATTGGAAAATGAGGGGATGCCCTTCAATTGGGGAATGGCTGAACAAATTGTGGTATATGTTGGTGATGGAATACTATTGTGCTCAAAGGAATAATAAAGTGGAGGAATTCCATGGAGACTGGAACAACCTCCAGTAATTGATGCAGAGCGAAAGGAACAGAGCCAGGAGAACATTGTACACAGAGACTGATATACTGTGGTACAATCAAACGTAATGGACTTCTCCATTAGTGTCAATGCAATATCCCTGAACATTCTGCAGGGATCTAGGAGAAAAAACACTATCCACAAGCAGAGGACAAATTGTGGGAGTAAAAACACCTAGGAAAAGCAACTCCTTGAGTACAGGGGCTGAGGGGACATGATTGAGGAGAGACTCTAAATGAACACCCTAATGTAAATACCAACAAATGGAAATGGATTCGAATCAAGGACACATGTGATACCCAGTGGAATCGCACATCAGGTATAGGAGGGATGGTGGGAAGCCGGGGGAGGAAAAGAAAATTATCTTTCTTTTCAGTGAATAATGTATGAAAATGACCAAATAAAATTATGTTTAAAAGGAAAAAAAAAACTTTTTGGCTTCAAAATTGGAACAATTAACTGCCTCCATTGTATAGTATGAATTTTACTTTTCTGAAAATCCAAACATTTTAAAAATTCATTTTACGCATTTTCCTACAGCCTGTAACCATGCCATAATGGAAGTTAAGAAGATATGATAGGGTTTCAGAGGTTGTAAAGTGCTTATAAGAGAGTTGGCTTGGGATGAGTCACATCCACGGGTGCAGCACATGAGCAGGACTGTCTACGACAGAGAGGACAGGCGGCTGTTCACATGCCTAAAATACCTTGATCTCCTTTTTGAAGAAAAAGGAATAAAAAAAGGCTTTCAAATTAGCCCTTTTCTTTGGAGTTATATTTATTGTGATCCTCTGGCCTATTTCTACTTCCTAACTTAAATGAAAGTCTGAATGCTTTCTATTACTGTTGGGACCAACAGGAGGGAAAGCTAAGTGGACAGAAATTTCTTGGTTTGTCTTTTAGACCTCACCAGAACCACATTTCACTTTTTTTCTGAACTTTCAAGAAGTCAACTGTCAAAGGCTACACCTTCTTTTATGGAGAATGTCTATGAGTTAATTTGATAATTAAAAGATCCCCCAATTTTTCTGAGCACAAATATATATGGCACAATCGGAAGAGAGGGGGTAATTACCTACTATGTACCATAGTAGTACCTACTATGTGCCAGGATACTGTGCAAAACTTTTTTCAGATATAATCTTTTGTTACTCACAATAACCATAGGAGAAAAGTACTATTACCCTCATTTTACAATGGAAGAAAATGATGTGGATAGAAATTAAGGGAATTATCCAGAATTGCAGCACTAAATAAGTACCTAAGGCTACATTTGAATTTAGAGTCTTCCTGACTTTATGACTCAATGATTTATCTACCATACAACCTAAATGTCTCAAGTTTGTGATGATTTGCTCAACTAGTGAGTCTCTGAGGCAAAATATCAACCCAGGTCTTCATAACTCAAAGCGTAGTAATATATCCACTATACCAAGCTTCCTCTCTGGGTTCTATAGCAAGTGACATTGTGAATCAGTTTTGGAGTAAAAAGACTTCTGTCTTCCAATGTGAGCCCCCTTTATCCGATGACCTCCCCCAACCGTCAGGACCATGAAAATTTGAGATTTTCCATGAGAATTTGACATGACTCCCAAGATGAAAACCAGGAAGGAAGGCTCAGCTCCTGATCCTTAGCATGGCAGCAGAAACTATGTCAGATTTACTTGACCAGCTGTCCAAATCAGTCTAAAGCCAGAACTACTACAGTCATGGGCCAACTCCAGAGTGTCCAAGAATAACAGGAGATCTTCATGCAGCTGGGCTTTCAGAACTGATATATAGGAAATCACAGAGCAATTAAGACATCTGAGGGTAATAACTTTGCAGCTGGGGTTGGTAGGAAGAATATAATATTCATAAGTAAATAATTAACCTTTGGATTTGCAACATGTCTAAAAGTGAAAGGACCTAAAAGTACAGCTGGGATACTATGGAAGTACTTCCACAATGAAATAACATGGTTCTTTGAACTTAGGGCTATGGATCTGCAGCCTAAATTCCAGGGAAAGGGAAGCTGATGATATTTATATATAAATAATGAATCTTTGAATATGTACCTTGGCCCCATGGCCAAAGGTCTTTAATCTGGGATGGAAATTCAAGAAGAGACAGTGACACTAGGGAAGGCTCAGCTGCTAGTTCTTCACAGTCTTGAAAAAAATTGAAAATTCATTCCAATATGCAGTTGGTATGATCCTACTCCCTACCCCCATGGTCAAACCTGTTGAACCACTGCTGTCTCACTTCACTACCAGCTACGTTTTGAATCACCAGTCCAGGAAGTTAGATGAAATGGGATAAGAAGAAAGGGAGAGGATGAAAAGTGGTTGCATTAAGACAGAGGAATGAGCCTCGACTTGTTTCTCCCTCTTGCTATGACCAAACAGAACCCTAAGCTAAGCTTTTCCTTGAATTTAATTTTGCCAGGGGAAGAGAAGGACCATTTCCATTTTAGAAGAAAAATGTTTCCCAATGTGACCTCAGTCTACTTTTTTCTAAAATGAAGAGACTAAACAAAATGATCTCCAAAAAGCCCTGAAATTTCAAAAAGGATGTTATGGGTAGAAAGGAAAAATGGGTAGAAAGCTATATATCTAAAGGTTTTCTTTATTCACAGTTAGAAACTGAATGATATCCATATAGCCCACAGAGGTGGTCAGTTCAAAGCAAAGAGAGAATAAAATAAGAGTAAGGTCCTCAATAGAAAAAAATCATGTTCTAATATTTCTTTTAAAATTAGAAGAGGGGAAAAGTCCCAATAGTCTATATAGTTGTGTATTTAAAACCTGCACTACATAGCCACCAAATTCATTTTGGTTTATTCCTCTCACAAATTGTTCATCCTACTGGGTAGATGAATAAAATCTCAGAAGACCTGGCAATAAAAATATACTTTCAAGTCACAGAAACATTGAATAAAGTTAGTCATCCCATTATCAATGAGTTTAGCTAGAGAAGTGATCAGAACTTTGCACTTATGGAGTCAGTCTCAGTTAAAATTCATTGGTTCAGAGATCTAGAACTGGAAAGGAAGACAAACATTTTCTAACATGACCCCCGTTTTTTCAGCAAAGGAGACTTAAGGAGATAAAGTGATCTTTCCTAATGATCAGATCAGTAAACAAACAAAAATTTGGACACAAGTCCTTAGATTCTACATCTAAGATTCCTCTACCATTTTGGTGCCACATATGGGGACGTTATCGACCCCATCCATGCTCATCCTATCCAATTCCTCCTGGGCAAAAAGAATAAAGTAAAAATGATGCAAAAGCCAGATTAGTTATTGAATAAACCAGGACTGATCCCTGCTAAGTCCCCAGCCAAGAAAACATAATAACATCATGTTCATTCATAGCCTCTCACTATTCTGTAGTCACTGTTCACACAATCTCAAGAAGACAAACAAGGAGCAAAACTCAAATCTGGCTGGCCCCCTTCATAAGTTCTCATAGCACAACTGATTCCAAAGAGCCATTAGTTAGACAGAGCAGAAAGATTTATAACTGTCCTTTCAACAACCTTGAATTGTCAGCAAATTAAAACATGCCAAGGTGAGAAAAGGAACTGAGAGAGGAAAAGTGAAAATGGACCAGGAATTGAACTGGAAACAAAAACTAAATGTAAGGAGAACTAGGTAACTAGCCATTGATTCAGTTCAATTTACCAAATAATTACTAATACCTATGTGGAAGAGACTCTGTTAGGTTCTGGCAATACAAAGATAAAAAAAAAAAAACAAATAACTACAACAATTGTTTTTGCCCTCTATTAGACAGTAGGATGGAGTCAAGTGAAGAGAATAGTAAACATAAACTAGCATTAGGAGGCAGCAGGTATTAACAACAGAGCAATTCAGAAAGGTTTCTTAGAAGTGGTCCCTTTAGTGAAACCTGATGGAAGCTAAGGATCTACAAAGTGCAGATGAGACCAGGGTGAGGATTCAAGGCAGGGGATATCTCTGAAGATGGTGTGTGGAGTTCAGGGAGTACTAATAGGCCAGTTCGATGAAGGAAAAATATAGGAAAAGGAATAATATGAAATAATTTTTTTAAAAGTAGGAGGTAGCCATATTACAGAGGGCTTTAAATGTCAAGCTGAGGAGTTTCTTTTACAATAGAATATGGGTCATTAACATTTTTTAGGTTGTAGATAGGTCATGGTCCCAACTGAAAATCCATTAAAGGTTATAGGCCACTTCTTAGAGTAATAGTTTTTAAATGTATAAATTAAATACATAGAATCACAAAGAAACTCAATCTAAATTGCAATACATCATTATTAAGATGTTTTTAAACAAGTTCACAATATTCAAGCTAAAAATCTCTACCTCAGGGACAGTCACTGAATTTCACTTATTCCTTCCTCCCTCTCTTCCCTTTCTTCCTTTTTTCTCCCTTCTTTCTTTCCTTCTCTTCTCTCCTCTTTCCCTTCCTCCCTCCACCCCTCCCTTCATTTCTTCCTTTCTTCGTTCCTTCCTTCTTTACTTTATTGCTAAGGAAATATGTGTCTGAAGCACTACTCAAGTCCACAATCTTTTGAGTATGAGGCCAATCTTCACCTACTATGCCACTTTAATTCTTCTATTTTAGAATCATCACTTTGACCTCTTGTCCAGGAAGAGTCAGGCAGGGTGAGCAATTAGTAAGCTACTGAAATAATCCAGAGACATATGTGAGGATCTAGACTGATGTGATGGTAAAAGAAGAGATTTGGCCATATTCCAGAGATATCAAGGAGGTAAAATAAATAAAATTTGTCAACTGATTTCAGATGGCAAATGAGGATAGAGAAGAGTTAAAGATAGAGGAAATTTATATTTTATAACTTTATTGTATTTGATACCCAGTAACAATGCACAAGAATTATGAAATATGTGTTATAATTATCCCCATTTTTCAGATAAGTAAACTCAAGCTCTGAGAGACCTAGTGATCTTCCTAAGAGAACTATTATTCTGACTAGATGCCCTAGCTCTGTGGTAGCAAACCTAAGGCACATATGCAGGAGGGGGCTGCTCCTTTTCCCTTTTGTGTTATGTAACTAGAAATTAATCTAAATCTTACAGTGTATACCTGAGGACATTTCTCCCATCACCTGACCCTCTGCCCAGCAACCCCATGGGAGCACTTCTTCCCTCCCCTGTCTGGAATAAGGCAGGGTATTCATATGCGGCATAAGGGTTGCAATTTGGGCACTTGGTTTCTAAAGGGTTCATCATCACTGTTCTAGCTAATAAGCATCTGAGGTTGACTTAAACTCAAGTACAATACTGTATCCACTATGCCATAATGCAGCCAGGTCACTAGATTCATGGATCTGGGTTTGTGAAAGCTCTCAAAAAAACAGAGGAGTTTATAGGAGGGGTGAGTTCAGAAGGAAGAACCAGAAGTATAAGGTTCATTCAGATTGTTGATTCAGATATTGGTCAGATTTTCCACCCTTGATCTCATAGCTGCCAATGCCACTGAGATTAGATCTGGCCAAGAAAGCGAATAGTACCATCTGTTCCCAGTCTATCCATTATGTACATAATCTCTGAAAGGTAAATCAAGAGAAAAAGTCAAGTACAACTGTTCTCCTGGGGTGTTCTCAAAGTCCAATTAATTCCATAGAGCCTTGAACCTGATGGACACTTATGGGGCATGTAGGTGGAAATGTGAATTAATGCTGCAGGACTAAGTTCAGAAAGATTAGGGCTGGATATACAAATTTGGGAGTTGTCTGCAGGAAGGTAGTATTCAAACTTATGGGCATTGAGGCAACTACCAAGGGAAGGCATGTACAAACAGAAGCAAAATATAAAGAAAGAGGAACAACGGATTCTTTACTGTTAAGACTTAGATTGGTGCAAAGGTATATCCTACTATGAGACTCTTAAGTTCTGTTTGAAGGAGAACATGGCTTATCTAACTTTGAGATCTCTTTCAAGGATTTATCCTACTTGGGAGCTGAAGGTGATCTAGCAGAAGAGTGAGAAAGAACAATAGCAGAGCTAGGAAACAACAGCATTACAGAAGGCAAAAGAAAAGAGTTTCAGGCTGCGTCTGGTAGTATAAGACCCAACAGAAAGAGTACCACCATCAAAAGACCATTTTGAGTAGCTGTTAAGAAATCACTGGATGGCTGCGCAATTCAAAATTACAATCAAACCATTCTCAATAGAAGAATTGCCAACTCTTAACATTCATATATTACAGACTAATAAAAAGGAAAATGCACATCAAAATCAGGTAGAAATAGTTAATGCTGGAAAGGCTGTGAAGAGACAGGCACATTTAATGTACTGCTGGTTGAGATGTGAATTTGACTAACTCTTTTGGAAAGCAATTTGGAATTATGCTACAAAAGTATGATTAAACTGTCTAAGGCCTTGGACCTAGAGATCCTATTTCTAGCCATAGACTCAAAAGACGTCAAAAACAGAAAGGAAATTCCCAGCTCCTCTGAAATATTTGTAGCAGCACTTCTTCCCTCTTCTACCCCCAAAAGCCCTAAAACAAGCAGTCAGTGTTGTCAGAGGTAGCTATCCCCATGAAAAATAAATGGTTAGGCCCATGTTCTTCTGCGTTGAGAGATTTAGTTGTGGAATAATGTGAGCCTGTTCTAAAATAAATCTGTAATCTGCCCTTCAGACTGTGCTAACAATGATTCTGGGTTTTATTTTTTTGGGGGGGGGTAATTAGCACCTTGGTAACATAAGCTGATTTCTGAACAAAAAAAGGGGTGGGGAGGGAAAGGGAAGAACAGGAAAGCAGGCACAGGATTGCCAAGGCAAACAGCAGGTGAGAATCCAGAGTTTCAAATATCAGATTTATAAGCAAGCTTTGTGCCCTTAAACCCAGAATGTTCCTATCCAAATATATCAGAAATCCAGAGTTTTTAAAGTTGGAAAGAGCTTTAAAGGTTATTTAATCTAATTACTCATTTGATAGATGAGGAAACTGAGACTTAACATAGGTCTAAAGTAGTAGAGGAGAGATTACAAATTAAGTCTTTGGACTCCAAATAGGGCATCTGATCTGACTGTTGAGAAAAACTCCATCCTCCCACAAGTGTTAATCTCCTTGAGTCTCTGGCTTTACCACTGACTCAATACCCAAGCACCTCTTGCTGTCTGACTGTGAGTCAATTTATGAACCTAAGTGACTGGCTCAACACTACTCTGGGAGGAACAAATTTCATAAACCTTCTGTTTGTAATAAAGGATTAAAAAACCTCTCCCTCTCCTTGCTGAAGAACTAGAGGTCCCAGACAAGTTTGACAAATGAAGCTATTTTTATCCTGCACGATGATCACACGGTAGAATTCCAAAAATAGTCATTCTGTTTTATTTTCATTATCTGTTTATTTTACCCATGGATATATTAGTGGTGATAAAATATATATCTCGCTCTTATTTCTCAGGCTAGTTTAATTGAATTGTTTCTTAAGGCAATCACTTTTCATTTTAAATGCAGCTTTAAAAAAAACAGGTTAATAACAACTGCCTACACTTAACTATACATTTTATGTGCTATATTATTATATGTCATCCATTAACGGTTTTATAGCCTGTGCAGAGTGAAATCATCATTGATCTTTTTCATGTGAATGCTATTAAGATGAATGGTGTAAACTTTAGCTGATTAAAACATTACTTAAAATGCTTTATTAAAATTTATTTTTAAGCAATTTTTCCCATTAGGACTTGACAAATCTGAAGAGCACTTCATTTAATTCCACTTATGAGGATGTTTTACATGCAAAGAAAAGAGCCTGAGGGAACCCAAGTCCCCAGAAAAGCCAAAGGCTCCCTTCAGTGCTGGGACTCCCAGAATCAGTCCTTTCTAACTTACTGCACAATCGCCTCTGGCACAGGTGATAGGTGGAAAGAAATTACATAAGAGATAGCTTGATTTTATTGCTAATCTTATATTCCTTACATATATATATATATTTGTACATCTATAAATCTATGCATATATGCATATCTGATAAAGTATTTGAGCCCCTTTCATTAAAATAAGCAATGTTGCTTTAAAATCCCTAGTTCCCTTTAAAACTCAATCTGCATGAAGTAGTCCCTGATTCCCCTAGCTGCTTGAGTCTTCTTCTATTCCCAAATTCTTGTTGTTTAGTCATCTCAATTCTGCTTAATGCTTCATGACACCATTTAGGGTTTTCTTGGCAAACCGCTAGAGTGGTTTGCCATTTCCTTTTCTATCCCATTTGACAGAAGAGGAAACTGAGGCAAACAGGGTTAAGTGATTTGCTCATGGTCACATAGAGAAAGGCTGGTTTCCATTTCATGTTTTCCTGATTCTAGGACTGGTACTCTATCCACTGAGCTGTCACAAGTTGTCTAATCACCTGTGAATGAGGAAGGTGGCAGACCTGAGATCTCTCAATCACCACAACCTTTAAATCAATTACCTAATACACACCCCAAATAATTTTGTATTTATTATGTACTTATGTGTGTGGTTGGAGGGATGGAGTTAGATGCATACATATGCTGGTATCCCTAGCACCTAGCACGTATCAGGAAAAAAGAAGCTGATAAATAATTTCTTGATTACTCTCTATGTGTATATTATCTCTCCTGATAGACGCTTCTTTAGAGAAGGTGCTATTTCACTATTCTTTGTATAGTAACTGGATCCTAACACCATTAACAAGCATTTCTATGGAGCCTACCATGTGAGTTTTATCACAGGTTGAAACTGATAAATTTATAAGTTAGGGTAAAATCAATGGTAAAAGAAAAAATCTGCCTCTATTTTGTATTTACTAATGTATCATTATTCTAGAACAAAAGCTCAATGAAGGCTGAGACCATTTTGTTTCTCTGTTTTTCTTTCTATCCCTGCTACACAGTATCAGGCCTGTGATATACTATGCATTTAATAAATTTATGTTGGATGAAACTGAAAAGGAGAATATAAGGAAATGTCAAAGAATCTGGATTAAAAATAAACTTTTGGTAAGACAAGGTCAAGGTAAAATATAGCAGACATTCAGGAAATAAATTTGTCTTCAACAAAAAAGCCACATTCAGAGGAAAATGCATTTTGCCTATGGACAGGAGGTGAGGAGTGAGGAGGAGTGGGAGAAGGACACTAACCTAATATTTTGTGATTTTAACCAGATGAGGGAAGAACTATGGATCTGAGGTCCCTCAGAAACTCTCTTGATTGTCCTCATCTTGACATTTCATCTGACTATATTTATGGAGATATCACATTGACAATGATTCTTCTTTCTCTTCTAAAGAAAACAAACCTAAATATTATATTATAAGGGCTTTAATTTTGGTCAAAAGGAAAAAAGTCATGATTTGAGAACTGATTAATTCAATGAACACATTACTAATACAAATAATATTACTAAGTATAAATCACTATCTTAGCAATGGGAGTGAATGGAAAAAATTTTGATCATTCGGGGCCCGCTGATCTCAAGGAGCTTCCATTCCCGGTAGATGTAAAGCACTTTTGAAGACCATAAAATATTATATAAATACTGGTTATCCTTTTATTATTAGCCTCTAGTATGGTGATGACTACATTCATTGCCTCAGCCTTCTAGTTACTGCATTTCTACTGATTTCAAGTAATATTTATAGACCAACACACAGTTGTGCAGATCTGTGTTTAATGGACAGGTGCAAAAATGTATACACATACTTTTAAGTTTCATTTGCATTATTAATACTTCATAAATGTAGACCATCAACTGAATAATTAATCAGTATCCAATTTGTAGCCTTTGCTCATTTCTGTAATGTAATGATCACACTGAAAATTTAACAATCAACTGTTGATTGCTGGTATAGCTGACTGAAGGCACCCCTCCTACCTTGGGTACCTTCTTGGCTAAGTACATTCGTAGTTCTTCCTTTCAAAGAAGATCAAGGATGTCAAGAGGTGGTCTTGACTCATGCATGAATTATATTTAAGTGAGACAGAGTTGAACAAGGTTGTCAGCCTTAGTCACTCTTCCAGAATCATCAAAGTCCAGTGGCAAGACAAAGATCAGGATGACTGGTGATGACCCAGGATGCATTGGCTGACCTTGGCATCTTAGATGGCTTTCTAAGCTCTAAGAGTTCCATAGTGCCTGCTTCATTCTCCTTCATGGCATTTGGAAGAAACTCTGGTGTGGAGTTTCGCTGAGGCCTTTTCAGGGCTGCTTATCTTCCTTTGTTGTCTACCTATCATTCAACTCTCATCTGTGGCTACAACCAGTAAACCTTCTCCACAGTTGGGCTAAATCAGGTTGCAGGTAACTGAAAGGCCTCAAATTTAGCTAAGTATTCTATGAATCAATATATAACAACTCCACAAGACAGATTCAGAACAATGCAAAGTATACCTTTTGAGGGGAAGGATCATTTCTTGACAATAGGCAAGGAGGTGAGTGGCCTGGAGTCAGGAAGCCCTGAATTCAAATATGGCCCCAGAGACTTCTTAGCTATGTGACTCTAGGCAAATCACTTGAATTCCCTTTGCCTTAGATTCCTCATCTCTAAATATGAAAACACACCAAAGGTTCCCCAAGGTTCATGTATCCACTTACCTGCTGACAAGGAAAGTTCCCAGGGCACAGAGACCCAAGGGTGAAGACCAACATCCCTCCAGGACAAGGGGCAAAGGGGGAAGCAACAATGGTGGCCTATGTGTCCAGAAGGCGGCCAAAAACTATATATAGGGAGAAAGCTGTCCAGTCTATTTGGTTGGAATGAGATAATTATAAAGTATTTAGCATAATTCCTGGTACCCTGTAAGCACTAAATAAGTATTAGCTATTATTATTATCATCAGTATTACTAAGAAAGAAATGTGAGACAATTGGATGAGTTCTGGAGAAAAACTGAGAAATATCATTCATTGGGAGCTAATAAAAAGAGAATGGAGGTAGTAAATCTTAAAAACATTTTTAAAAAAAGCAATAAAAATACTCTACACTACAGCTTTTCCATCTTAAATATACTAATATATTCAAATAAGGTACTAGATCAGGGCTCAATATTGCAAGTTTGCCAAATATTAATAGCACTCACTTATTGGTAATGCTAATTCTCTGAGTCTATTTCTTTTCAAACAGACATACAATTGATTAAATATTGATCTGAACAAAAGATTAACCTTAGAATGCTACAAGCATCTACTGAGAATGCCTGGACTCCTCTAAGAGAAGCAGGAAGATGGGGAGTGGAAAAATGTCAAAATATCAGCAAATAATTGAGTACTTAATTGTAGGCTCTCTTGCTTTATTCTCCAATTGTTCAATAGTCTGATTTTTCCAACTAGATCATAATCCTTCTGTTTTCTCTGTATTCTTCAAAGGGTCCTATCAGCACTAGAGAGAACAGGCCCTTCAATAAATCTATCCTGGTTTATTGACTTCAGATAGATAAAATAACTGGTAGGTGAGTTGAATTATCTGACTTACAAGCTTGTTCTTAAAGATTATTAGCATTACTTTAAACTATTTTTTTAAATGTGGTCAATTGAGTTAGAGGGCAAATGATATCTGGATTCACTAATGGAAATTGCCATTGGATAATCTAAAGTCACTTCATTGTTGGACAGTTGTGCAAATAAATTAAAACAGCTTTTTCTTTTAAATGGCAAGGATAATTAATACAATACCAGGTGATGCTGAAAGAAAACCATTACTAGAACAACAACAACAACCAAAAAAAAAAAAGGTTACAGCACTTGAGTGAAAAAGGCAAGGGAATGATTGGAAGAAGCCCAGTGGATTAACCTCACTTTATTTAACTAACTGCACTACAATATTAAAATCTACATTCCTTCAAGACTCAGTATAGATGTCAAATATCCTCCTTAAATTCTCTTGGGGTTCATAGGATCTTAGGAGGTTTCTAAGGGTCATCTAATTCAACCCCCTTGTTTCATAATTGAGGAAACTGGAGCAAAAATAGTTCCTGTGGTTTGTCTAAGGTCATATCCATAAGTCAAGAACAAGCATTTGACCCTGGAACATGAATTCCAAATTCAGTGTACTTTCTACTGTTCCATGATATTGATTGATCCATTTCCAAGTTCTTTCCCTTGGTATAACATCAGGTCTCTGAGGATAAGGATGGCTTTTGTTTTTATCTTTGTGTCCTCATTGTCTCTAGCAGTGCCTTGGACACAACCATTGCTTAATAAATATTTGTTCACTTGAATTACAGGAAGAAACACAGTATAATCTTGTCATCAACTCCTTTTAAACTATGCTAATCGTCATCTTCCTACATTCTTTGTTTCACCCCAACAGCCATCTTATACTTTTTTAAGTTAATTTTTTTTTATTTTCTCCAGATTATGTGGACACAATTTTCAATAATCATTATCTGGCACATTGCAATCCATGTTCTCTCCCTCCCACTTCTTGCCCCTTCCCAAGACACCAAATAATATGATTTGTGTTTTACATGTATTATCATACAGTACATAATTTCATGTCCATTTATATTGTGAAATAAGACACATATTGCTAACACTGGAAAAACAATAGAGAGGAAATAAAGTGAAGAATGGTTAATTTCCATCTGCATTTGAACTCCATCAATTCCTTTTATGGTAAGGAACAGCCTTTTTCCTCCTGAGTCCCTTGGAGTTGTCCTGGATTCTTGGCTTGTTGAAAGTAGGCAATTCATTCACATTTGCTTTTGCTATTAACATGTATACTATTCTCCCAGTTCTGCCCACTTCACTTTGCATTATTTCATATAAGTTTTCCCATGTTTTTTTTGTGATCATCTTGTTTATTATTTCTAATAGTACAATAATATTCCATTACAATCACATACAATAACTTGTTCAACCATTCCCCAACAGATGAATATCCTTTTAGTTTCCAGTTCTCTGCCAGCACAAAACACCTTGGATTTCTGATAGGTGAACAACCAAATATCTATTTTACTTTCCAGCCACCAACCCCAAACAATACCACTAGACAGAGGGGTTATGTGTTCTGCATCACAAGGTAAAATAAATGCCAAAGGCAAGATTTGAACCTAGGTCTTCCAGATGCAAAGTCCAGCCCAGGGCTCTGTCTAAAGTGGCACCTGTCTTATCTGCTTAGACTGGATTTTAATTTGTTGATTTTATTTCTAAGTCTTAGTAGGTGTTTGGGGTTTTTTTTGGGGGGGGCAGTGATGAGAGGGGGCTCATTTCCAGACTTGCCTGTCTCCTTTCAGAACACATTTAACATGTTTATACTTTTAAAAGTATTCTAAGCAAACAATAAATGGAGGGATTGCCAAAGACAAAGCCCAGACACCTGTTTTTCTTTGCTAGTGGAAGAAAGGGGGGGAAAAGCCCAACTCTAAACAGTTCCCTAGGCTTGGTAAACGGCAGGCAATTTAGGATAATCTTGATGATATATGGTCCTTTAAAAGAGAATTCTGAGAGCTATAAAGCCCATCCAATTCTGCCTCTGTGTGCCATTACAGGTCTGGTGCATTATCCTCCCTGCACTCAGGACCTTTACCATGAAGTCCAAGATCAATGGCAATAACCCAGTGCGTTGGGCGATTTTTTCCCTCGACTCTGTGCTTATTAAAAGTTTTTCAGAAGAGCATGTTGAGCTCCTAAAGTAAAAGGAAGTCCTCATGTCATGCTCCAGGAACAGTGAGCATAGGGGTTTAATGGCTGGAGGCTTCAGTTGATTTTCTTTTTTAAGGGACAAATTCCCTTTCTTCCGTTTGAATGAGGAGCACATGTTTTATAGGCTTTCATCGAGGATTGGGGGTAGAAGGTCATTGATCTTTTAACAAACACAGCCACCAATATGCACCTACAGAAAAGGAGTCGGGGCTCCACGTTTATAAACTACTGCCTGTGTACACACAGACTCACTCCCTTGACTTCTCTGATAACTTAAGAACCAGGATGATGCCCTCAGATGGGACGGATTTCAAGGCTACTCCATAGAACACTGGTTTTGTTCTGCTAGATGCCACAGGGCAGAAGATTAGCACTGAGTCGATTTTTCCTTTCCAAGAACCAGGCTTCATTTCCAATAAAGAGCAATGGTGAGAAGGTGAAATGAAGCAGGATGTCTCCAAAACTCCCTAACCATTAGAGCTATCCTTAAGGGGAATTATGTACCTAAGAGATAATGATTTTCCTTTCAGTGACAAGGTTCAAGCAAAGGTTTGAGCTCACTGGGGAAGTTGGAATGGGGATTCTTGTTCTGATATGAAGGGATCTAGATGAGGTATTCTTCCAAGGGAGATTCTGTGAGGCTGAAATGTTAACTAGATGATATAAACATGTATTCAAAATAAGACCTAGGATAAAATCCTAATTTTGCAAAATTTTTACATATTACTTAGGCAAATCTTTAAAAAATATACTTATATAGAGATTATAGAGATATAGTGTTGACTAGTGGAGAATATCCTGAGCTTGGTATCAGAGGACACAAGACTTGCCTCTGACACTTATTAGTTGTATGATCCTGAACTAGTGTTCAGGCTGGTGAGTGTTAAGGCTGACTCACCTTTTCCTTGGATCTTTCTGGAGGCACTAGCCTCCAAGGAGGCCCCTCATCTTGGAGGAGGCCTTTTGGCTGGAAGCCAAGCTAGATTTAATCTTCTGGGAAGGCCCCTTGGCT
This sequence comes from Monodelphis domestica, assembly GCF_027887165.1. NCBI lineage: Eukaryota > Metazoa > Chordata > Mammalia > Didelphimorphia > Didelphidae > Monodelphis > Monodelphis domestica. The sequence goes on from NC_077231.1 coordinate 294,518,191, forward strand.
GAGGCCTCTGAACTTCCCCTGGCTTAGACCAGGCCAGAGCACATCTTCCCTTGTCCCTCTCTCTCCCTCATTCCTAATTTCTTCCTTCTATTGTAAATAACCCACCATAAAATTCCATTCTGACTTGAGTATTTCATTGGGATTTAGAATCTAAATCCCTGGCAACCACTTATTCAGTCTCAACCCTAAACTTTACTCTTAACACCACCACATAAGATGTTACAAATATATGTACATTTGATATGAATGATATGCTTAATTTATTTTGTCAATATTTATTGTTTTATTTCAAAATTCCTTTGCCTTAATGATTGTAATCAGTTTATTTTCCTACTTATGTACTAAAAAAAAGTAATACTAACTCTGTAGTTACAGACCTGTACTGTTCCATCTTTGCTATTGTTGTTCCCTACATAGAGAATGTCCCTTTTATTCTTCCCTTCCCTCCCTGGCTCAGCAATTTCTGCTCTCTTTGAAGCCATGTTATAATGTTATCATTTTCTGATCTCTAATGCTCTAAATTATGGAGCCCTTTCATGAGATTTTATAACCCTTTATACCCCTCTTAGGCATTTAAATTCTAATCCACTTTAGAGAGCATTCTAATCATCTTTACTCAACTGTCAAGTCAGGGCATAAACATTCATGTTCTCCCAGGTATCCCTCAATGGCAACTATGAAAACTCCCAGCCCAATACATGGTTTTTGAATTAACATTGAAGATTATGAACAATAGTTTGGTCAATGTTTTTATACAAAAATATGCTAATTAACACATAGAGTCTGAATCTAATTCACACGGGAACACAGGATTGTAGACTGGAAGTTCAAAAGGACTTTGAGGTCATCGAGTCCAAACTCTTTCTTTTTTTTTACAGCTCTGTTTATATTTTGTAACTGAAATGTAAATAAGGAAGACACAGAAACCTCTGGATTTTTTTCCCAGGACAAGGACATTAATTGAGAAAGCAACACCCCATTAATTAGTACCTGGGCAAAGAGAGACCTGAAATAACATGCATGATGTTCAACCTGCTAAATCCAGGTCATCTCTACTATGGTTCAATCTTATATGCATTTCTGAGGTGAGGCATGGGAGACAATCCATTAGGTTAAGGAAGGGCTACACCTTGGAATGGTATCCATCAATTATGAAGGATGATAGTTTTGAGGAGACATTTGTAAACAAAGCTGTTATTTGCAATTTTAGGGCTGGGGCAAGTTGCAGGATCAAATCATAGCTATCATTCATGATATGAAAATAATACAGTTTTAACAAAAAAGGGCAATGGAAATGCATTTAGTTAAGCCTGTAGTAAGACAGAAAGAGACAAGGCTCTATGGAGGAGAGCACAGAATTCTTCCCTGTATATGAAGGGACACACAATGATATCGTGATGCTACTCCAGTGAACGAGAAGGTTGGGACTCAGCCAAAGAGGAAAGGGAAGGAAGTTTGCCATTCAGTAGCTTTACATTTTAAAAACATATTTTGACTAACTAGATGCTAAGTTCAGTTATTTCTACAGCCCACCAAAGAGCAAGTTATGTATATCTTTAATAAATTCATTAAACATTGCATGCCTATTAAATTTCAGTGGCCTAGAGCGAAGCTCTCTTTGGATAACCTTGGTTACACCTCTGTTGGTAAAGGACTACATTAAGAGTAATGAGATTTAGATAAGAAAATCTAAAATTGTCTATAGAAATGCTTGGCTGGAGAAGAAAAACCAATAACCTCATAGGCCAAGGTGAAAGAGGGAGGGAAAGAGGGGGAAGGAAGGAAAGAAAAAGGAAGGAAGGAAGGAAGGAAGGAAGGAAGGAAGGAAGGAAGGAAGGAAGGAAGGAAGGAAGGAAAGAGAGGGGAAGGAAGGGAGGAAGGAAGAAGGGGAGGAAAGAAGGAGGGAGAGAGGGAGAGAGTGAGGAAGGAAGAAAAAGAGGGAAGGAAGGAAGGAAGAAGACATGTTAAAGGATGAGAAACTCATTAGACAGAATTATGCTTCAATTTGTTTATTATGTTCCCTATTCCTTGAACAAAAAAAAATAGGCAATTTTTCTGATGCCTCAGTTATAATGATAGCATAGATGATGTGATTTTTTACTAGCTAGGGTTCTAGGTTACTGTTTCAAATGTCTCCTTTCTTTGCATTTTTCTTCAATAAATAAACCCAATTAAAAATAGACTCATTCACAAAGAATTATGAAATCAGTGGCAGAAGTAGCATTAACAACCCTTGGAGTTGAATGGAATAGGCAAAATGCCTGTGTAGGAAGGCCCAGAAGCCTATTTATTTAAGTCAAATTTTCAGGTAACTTAGAAGAGTTTGTCTTTCTCAGCTGCAAAAATGGAGTTTCCCACTTGTTTGGCTGCCAGCAGTAGGAATAGGCTCCCATCTTTCTTCCCACACCTCATATTGTGGTTTCCAAGTCTGCTTAATGCATTCAGTGTTTCACAAAGAACTGGGCACTCTTTCCAAGGCAAAGCCATGAAAATGAGTGGTAATGAACCAATACACATATTGTAACTCACTGACCTAGGGGAGTGCTGCTTTCCATTTAAATGAATCACCCCTTGTGGTTCTGGCAAGCCTGAGCTCCCACTGAGATACTTCCTCCACTGGTACACCAAACCATAATCCCATTTGCCTTAGAGCTCTTGAATAAACAGACACCACAAAAAGGGAGTTATGAATTTTATGGCAGTGATTCTAGTCTATGTGGCAATGATGAGGAGCAGGGACTAGAGGGCTGGGCCTGGAGTAAGGAAGACTTGAGCTTTAATCCAGTTATTTGTATAATGCCAAGATAGTCATTTAATGTCCACCTGCCTCTGTTTACCTCCTAAGATTGTTGATTGTTTCTACCTTCTAGAATCTAGAATCACTTCACATCTCAGCTGAGGTTATCTCTCTCCTCTCCCCTCCCATGAATCTTTTCCTTGATTCTTTTCCTTGGTTGTAAATGCTTTTATCTTCCTCCTGTTAGTATTTATTAATCTGAATTAATGCCCTTTCCCTCTAAGGTTAATACAATCTTCCCAAGGGCAGAAATATTTTACTTTTGGGTCCATCTTTCTGGTGCTTAGCAAGGGTACATGGAGTCCCTTGAAAATGCTTGTTTAGTTGAATTGAAAAGTGTCAGTTACTTTAAAAAACAAATTTACAGACTTCTGGGTAAGCATGGCAGCAATCTAAACGTGGCTTACTTACTCTCCCCAGCACACTCCAACAAGGACTACCCCAAAAGACCTTAAGCATCATTTTCAGAGGAGCTGTAAAGTGGGGTGCAGAATTGAAAGTGCATGGGATTGGGACTTTTCCAGTCTATAAGAGGTTGAAAGGGCTTCCACCCAAATGCGAGCCGATCCACCTTCCCCCACCCCCACTTACAGAGCCAGAGCCAGAGCACACCAAGACTAACAAGAAAGGGGTACCTCTGAAGTGAGTAGGGGAAACCTCTGGGTCCTGGGGAGCTGATTAGGACAGCAGGGCACCCACCCCTGAAGGTAGCTAGGCAGAAAACCCCAGCACACGAGAGAGCGCAGACCTTAGGTACCCAGAGCCAGCATGCCCACCGGAGTCAGGGAGTGAGCGAGGAGTGCACCTGGAGCTAGCATAGAGTGCTTCTGGGTACATGGGAGCTGACTATGACCCCGCCAGGGACTTACCGCTGAAAGCAGCTAGACCGGAAACCCAGGCAGGCAGGAGTGAAGACCCTGAGTGCCCCTGGGAGGGTGACACTGAGAAGAGCTGAAAAGTACTGTGGAGAATCGAGAGCTTGCCTCAGGCAAAATTCTTGCTCCTTAACTCCATACACAGGGAACCTGACCAGCTGACTCAGATTTCTGACTAAAGAGGGAAGGGAAGACATCCAGAAAAATGGCTAATCATGACAGGAGCCTCACAATCCTTCCAAAAAAACTAAAAAGAAGGCTGTGACACACCAGAATTTTTACAGAGGAAAAACCGAGGAAAAACTGGACGCAAATCAAAGTCAAAAAAACAAAACAAAAACAAACAAAAAAAACCAGAAACTGTCCACAAGACCTGGAAGAATATCAAATGGAGCTTATCAAAAAGATGGAAGCCTTCTGGAAAGAGAAGTGGAAAATGGTCCAAAAAATGAAGAAATCATGGCTGAATACCAAAAGGTTAAAGCAAAAAACCAAAATATTATAACAGAAAAACATGCCCTAAGGACCAGAATTGAGCAACTGGAAATCAATGATCTTGCAAAAGAGCAAGAATTAATAAAGCAAAGTCCAAAAGATTGACAAAATAGAAGAAAGCATAAAATATCTCACTGACAAGGTGACATATCAGCAAAACAGAGGAAAGAGAGACAATATGAGAATCATTGGTCTACGTGAAAAGCCAGAAATAAACAGAAAAATTGACACCATACTAGAAGTGATCATCCAAGAAAATTGCCCTGAAGTTCTTGAACAAGGGGTCAAAAATGACATTGAAAGAGTTCACAGAACACCCTCTACACTAACCCCCCCCCCCAAAAAAAAAAACTACCAGAAATGTAATTGCCAAATTCCAGAGCTTTTGGGATAAAGAGAAAATCCTACAAGAAGCCAAAAAGAAACAAATCAGATACAAAGGAGCACCAATCAGGATCACACATGACCTGGCAGCTTCAACACAAAAAGATCGCAAGGCCTGGAACATGATATTCAGAAAGGCAAGAGAACTGGGTCTTCAACCAAGAATCACCTATCCATCAAAACTGACTATATACTTCCAGGGGAAAGTATGGGCATTCAACAAAATAGAAGATTTACAAGTTTTTGCAAAGAAAAGACCAGAGCTCTGTGGAAAGTTCGATATCAAAAAACAAAGAGCATGGAATACCTGAAAAGGTAAATATGAAGGAAAGGGAAAAGGAGAAAAATGTTATCTTTTTCTTTTATTCAAACTCTCTTCTATAAGGACTACATTTATATCAACTTATATATATATATATATTATATATATATATTAATATGTGGGGAAATGTAATGTGTAACTCTCAAAAATTATATGGATCATTAGAGTAGTAAGAAGAATCATGCATAGGGAATGTTTGGAGCATCAAGATGATATGGCGAAAGGGGGGGATAGAAAGGAAAAGGGAGAGGGGAAAAGTTGATGGTACTAAGATATACTCCAAGAAATGGGGGGGAGAGAAAAAAAAAACTAAATAGAATAATCTTTCTCACACAAAGATACACATTGGAAGGGGAGGGGAAGAAAACTCCTATAAGAAGGAGAGGAAGAGAGTTTTTACTTAAACTTTACTCTCAGGGAAATCAACTCTGAGAAGGAAGAGCATCCAGATCCATTGGGATCTTGAATTCTATCTTATCCAACAGGGTAAAGGAGAAGGGAAAACCATGACTCATTCAAACCCATACAGAAAAGCTGTGTCAATGCTAGAACTTCTACCTAGATCTATCTATTTCTAGTCCACTATTCATTGTACTATGCCAGTCAAAATTTAATAATAAAAGCAATGGTTCTATTCAGTCACTCCAGTTTTGGGTACAAAAACTGAGAAACTTATCTGTGCCCTTGGGTATGCCATTCAACGATGACCTCCATTTCCTTATCTATGAAATTGAGGTGTTGGATATAATCAGCACTAAGTTCCCTATCAACTCAAAGCTGGGGCTTCTCTGAGCCTCAGTTTCCTTCTAAACAGTCAATATATCATAGTTTAATTGAGCTACTATGACATGCTTAATCTCTCATTATAGAGGAAAATAAATGAATTGTAGAGTTCATTGTTCAAAGGCAACCAAAAAAAATTTGATGGAATACTTCATCTTTCCCAGCAGGATTCCCAATAAGCATGAGAAAAAAAAAAAGAAAAAAAAAACCTTAAGAGCATAAGTAGACTGTTATAAATCACTTCAGAAAGTGTCGAATATCCCCTCAATTGATAAATGGTCAAAAGATATGAATGATTTTGGGATGAAGAAATCAAAGCCATATATAATCATATAAAAATGCTCTGAATAATTACTGATTACATAAATGCAAATCTGACCAATTCTGAGAAATATCATACCTATCAGATTGTCTAAAATGATAAAAATGAAAAAATGACAGATGTTGAAGGGGATGTGGAAAAATGGGGACACTAAATACACTGTTGTTGGAATTCTGAACTGATCCAACCATTTTGGAGAACAATCTAGAATTATTATTGTCAGAGTTATAAAATGAGGATCCCCTTAAACCTAACAATACCACAGTTGGGTCTCTATCCCAAGGTGATTAAAAAAAGGAAAAGAAACTTTCTGTCCTAAAATATCTATAATAGTTCTCTTTGTGTTGGTGAAGAAATGGAAATTATGGGGATGCCCAGCAATTGGAGAATGGCTAAACAAGTGGTAGCATATGATTTTTATGGAATACTATAATTATAAAAAACAATAAACAGGGTGATTTTTTAGAATGGAAAGATCTATATGGCATTATGAAAAGTGAAATGAATAGAACCAAGAGAATATTATATACAACTACAGAATTTATAATTGAGGCATAACTTGTGAATGTCCATCTCCAAAGAAATAAACTGATACATAGAAACATAAAAGGCATAGTTTATATACATGTACATATACATATATACACACATACATATTATTTTTGTCAAGCAATGCCATATCTACTATGAGGAAAGAAAGGAGGAATGAATGATTTTTATGTAACAAATTTATTATAAGAATAAAAAGAAAGCATGAAGTACAATCTTCTCAGTTTACAGAGGAAGAAAATCTTGACCATATATATGTAAGCATTCAGTAGCCGAACCAAGATTCAAAAAACCTAAGCCTTTTGACTCCTTATACATGGAAATCTCCAGCACCCTACAATGTGTCTTGATAATTGAAGTTTGTGCATCAATAGCAGTTGCAGAATATGGAGCTGGACTGATTATATCCAACACCTCAATTCTATGGATAAGGAAACTGAGCTCTATGTTGAGTGACATACCCAAGGGCACAGATACACATATATATCTATATATCTATATCTATATAAAACTGTAATTCAATGTTAGATATAGATAGATAGATAGATAGATAGGTAGATAGATAGATAGATAGATAGATAGATAGATAGATAGATAGATAGATAGATAGATAGATAGATAGATCTGGTTAATAGAGTGATGAAAAGCATGTTGGAAGATAGGTTGCAAGATTAAGAAATGAAAAGGGTTAAAGGCTAGTGGAGTACCTAGAAACTTTATGCCTACATTATCTATCATGGCTATCTCTTACTTGTCTTCAAGAGGATGAGTTATAGGGCCCTGAACACAGTGAATACAAAGCAAAAAGGAAATAAAATTAACTATTATAGCTAGTTATCATTTGTTATTTGTTTTCAAAGAATACTGATGATATCAAGAATGATGTTTTGACTTGCTCCTAAGTTGCCTGCCTCAAACTCTCTTCCAGAGTCATTAAAGTCCAAGAGAAAAGTGGCCTAGGATCCAATGGATGATCTTGGTTTCTTTGATGTCTTACCAAGATCTAAGCTGTCCAAAGCTCCTGCTTCAGCTGACTTTGTGGTCATTGGAACCAACTGCTCTCATCGTCTAATTTCACTGGGGGAGTCTTCCCATGCTTGGGGTAGTCATCTTCCCAACTCACCAACAAGAGTGAGACCTTTAGGTTACCCTCAACCTGGTTTAGCTTGTCTGCCCAGAAATTTTTTCCAGCACCCAGCCTCTGAGTATGCTACAGCTCGGGTGTATGGGATGTTCAGGGAGGACTAGCATCTCTAGCCCTTTTCAGAACTCCTCATCCACCTTTGGTGCCCACCATTCACTTAACATCAACAGTATCATTGAATCACAATAACTAAGAGCTTCTGTCTTCATTAGGATCACTAGAACATACAGATATACTTGAATCTCCCCATTTGTACATTTCAAATCTGTGTGCTGGGATCAACACACATTGTTTTCATATTCATGTTATGTGACAAAAGTGGCAAGTATGGAATATCTTTGTGGGGAAATTTCTTAGGAAAATTTTATTATCCAAATATGACATAGGAAATCCAGAGAAGGATATAATCAATACTTTTACACATTCTTCATAGAAAGGACAAAGCACTCAGAAATCGATAATACCATATTATTGTATTTTCTATTTTATAAACAGCACATCCCTGCTGCACCTCCTACCTCCTATTTTGAGTCCATGATATGCCATTTTTCTCCTCCCCTCAAAATTTCCCCTAGGCTAAGCGCCAGCTTCCACAGTTGTAGCCCTCTGAGGACTCACTAAGAGCATTGAAAAGATATGTGAACAACATTTAGTTAAACTCTGCTCCTTGGATGGAAATGGAAGAATGGTTAGCTGCTCTTCATACCCCCTTAGCTTTTCTGTGGTGGCCTTCATAGATCGATTGCTGTCAGTAAGGGATTAACAAGGCAGGATGATTTACAGGGTTTTGCAGGTGTTCAGATGAGAAGGCATGGCTCACTTTATTTTCAGAATAATCCCCCTACCCTTCCCTCACACTATTTTATTAAGTAAGGGGAATAAGGTTTTGTTTGGGGTATTTTTATCTAAACCTGTGATTTCATCAGCAAGATATCACTGAGAAGTTGAATAATTTATCCAGGGTCACCTGGCTCAAATATGGCAGAGGCAGGTCTTAAAAATCAGGTTTCCTTGACTCTAAAGCTGGCCCTGTAGTCACAACCTCAGTTTTCCTCTCACCATTCATCTCATGTCATAGATGTGTAGAGGAAGACACAAAAATGACCAAATGTAGGCCTCTTGGAGTGAATAGCAAGTGAATCTGGTGTAGTTAATTCTATTGAATCTGAATTTGGAGTACCATAAATTTGTGAATAAACTCCACTTGCATGATAGTCTGTGCTTATGTAACCCTTTCCTATTGAGGCTTTTCAAGTGAGTTCCCCAAATTTTCTTATTTTTCCCCATAACAGCCCTCCAGGTCTTAAGGGAGGTAATAGTTATCTACTCAAGTTACCTACCAGGCATTCCCAGAATGCCTTTTTTTTTCCTTAGTATCAATAGATTGAGAGACTATACAAGTCACCCTGAAATTACATTATTATATATTATATTTATATACATATATATGCTTGTTGCTGGTTATGTTTACTAATAACTATTTAAAATTAATAATGTTAATTAGGTGACAGTAATAAAAATGTACAAATATAATCATGTACACAATGCACAAATACTTAGTAATAATTTATTGTTAATTACTAAATCCTGCCATCAATTAATAAACACTATGGCACAAGCTTTTTAGACTCAACATTTCTCTTAAGATTTATATTTTGGATATTCTTTTCTCTTTACCCATTATGATGATGATGATGGTAAGAATAATAAAAATGATATATAGCATTTACATAACACTTTAAATTTCCAGATCTACAAAAAGTCTGCATATATTACCAAATTTGAACAATACAACAATCCAGTGATATTGATACCAATATTATTTCCATTTTACAAATGAGGCAATTAACACTCAGAAAATCATTTGGCATTTTAGGTCTAGAAGTAAGAGTTCTCAGAGGCCATATAGCCCAACCCTTTTATCCTGCAGTTGAGGAGATTGAGGCCCAGAGAGATTCATTTAATTACCTAAATTGTCACACAATGAGGCAGTGTCTTGAGTAGAGAGTCAAACTTGGGATTTTTTTATTCCATTCATAACATCATTTTCTCAAAAACTACTTCCCCCTCCTTCAACGTTTAACTTATATCCTATGCCCTGAAGGAAACCTTCAAGAAATGTCCTAGTTGTAGTGAATTCTCTTTTCTCAAAATCCTATAGCAGCAACCAAGAGTGGCTTCTTTTAATGTGCATATTTAAGGATTTTAAGACCTAGTTAAATATTGCCCAGTGTTCCTATTCAGCTGTTTCCCTGATATTTGTCTTGTGTCCTCAATGAAATTTTATGGAGTACCTCAGTGAGGAAAGTAACAAATAGAAAAAGAAAGCAAAGAAACAAAAACCAATCCATTGTATTTGGATCCAGAATACCTTAGCTCAGATTCCAGCTTCTTTCTTTCTGGGTAAAGGAACCAGTAACTTGCCAAATTTCTCATCAATAAACTGAGAAAGTTGAACTAGATAACCTCTAAGATTCCTTCCACATCTAAATCCATTATTGTACTAGTGTCTGGGGCCTCCTTGAAGGCTGAGACCTCCGCTGTCTCCTCATATAGACTCTCTTCTGATTCTTCAGTGGTGAAATATTATGGTAAAAAGGCACCTAAGATCTAGTAGGCATTTAATAAATGCTTTTTGACTTGACTTAGCAAGAGGCAGCATTATATACTGGAAAGTCAACTGGCCCTGGGTTCATCTCCTTCTTCTGGTGCCTTATTAGCTATGTCGTCCTAGGTAAGTAATTTAACTTCTATTTTCCTAAAATATAAGCTGGGCATGATACTGTATAATTGAAAATCTGTTACCCTAAAAAAAGAACTACATTTCCCAGGAACCCAACAACTTCCTGTCATTATATACTTCCTGTAGATAGGGAATAAACTGAGTGGGTGGGCCTCCTCCTCTCTCTTTTAGCTTCTTGTCAGCATGGTGATGGTGGTGAGTGGGGATTTTGAAATGGGATAATCAGCCATGGGTATGTGGTCTTTATTTTGTATCCTCTTTATTCCTTGATGTCTAATGACCATTAATAAATCCTTTAAAATATATTTTTATTATTGAGATTTAATTTTCATTGTTACATTGCTGGCCACCAATAGTTGGAGAGGAACTTCTCAATTTTTTAAGATAGCCTAGATAATATTTTTTATTCCATGTTTCTCCTGCCAAAGCTTTTTGCCCACCCCACCCACCCTCGCAAACTCTGAACTTTCTATAGGAGCTGCTGCCTTTTTCTTTACCTACTTTTTACCTGGTTGTTCTCCCTATCAGTTGGGCTATTTTTAGTTGGGGGACCTTTGGAAAAGAGGAGATAAGTCACTTTCCCCACCCATCTGATGGAGCACAGGATCCTCAGTTCCTTGCTACTGCCTCTGGCATTGCTGATACTGCTTCTTCCTGATTTCTGGCCCCTGACCCCAATTGCTCATCTGACCCCAGCCCCAGGTCCCAGACTTCTGGTAGCTGCTACTGTGTCTTTGGAACTCACAAACTTGGAGCCACTCTCCTGGCAGTTGGCAAAAACTTGGGTGTATTTTCCTTAGGCAATGATTATCTACCTAACTCCCTCTCCTCATGCCTGGGGAAATAAACTGTTCCCTAGCATCTTACCTCAGGGGGAAGGGGAAGGGAAGAAGGAAGTTATTCTTCCAAAGAGGAAATAAAATTACATGCATGGCATACTCTATGAAAGAGCAGTACCTTGCCTATTTCAAACAGCTTCTACCATTCATGAGTACACTGATACTTACATTTATCTTGCATGATATTCAGGGAAGAAATTCATCTTCCTACAACCCTTTGCCTTTTGGGGCTCTAAGTCTCTAACATTAATCTAGTTTGAGATTACTCAACCCCATGTTCTCCCCTGCTATGGGAAATCCCACAGTCCTGACCAAAAGAATCCAAATGGATAGAGAAGGAACTTTAAAGAGACTGGAGGTGAAAAATTTACGTCTTTTCAGACTCCATTGTTTCATGAAAGTCTCTGTATTTTTTTGTATTTTTCCAATTGTTTGCTTTAAGATTTAATTTTGTTGTTTATATTCATATATTAATGCATTCAATACTATTTGGTTACACTGAATTAGTTTAATCTACTGTGTTTTAACTATTAGATATACTCTGTTACCTTTCCCCTATAACTGTACTGAACAAGTATTATTGAATAAAGCCATAAAAACAAAACAAAACAAAACAAAATGCAACAAAACAAAATGCAACAAAACAGCTTTTTCTTCCATTTTGCATTTGTTAATTTTCATGTAGATGATTGATGGACTCAACCTGGCTAACAATCTTTGAAGAATTTAATGAGCTAAATATCTCAAATTGATTTTAAAGGGTCTTCAGACATGATTTTTAGATTTTTTCTTGCAACAACTCTGACTGATCATTTTGCCTGCCTCTGAGTTATTTGTAACAAGAGGTAAAAGTCCATTTTAATAGCTGAAGTGAAGTGCAATTATAATCCCCAACTTCCGCATCTATGAAATGTGAATGGATGGGACATAAGAGTCTCATGCAAAAGGAGGTGGGAAGTTGATACCAGAGCATGATACCCCTGGATGGCACCCAACATGGGAGCATCTCTCATTTGTAACTCATCCACTTACTCTACCCTTCCACCAGAATGATCTAGATTCTTGGTGACATTTTTTTTGACTCAACATCAACAGTATAGAGGTTTGTTTGCTTTTTTTCTAGACTCCTTTGCCACATTTTTGTAATGATGGCAGTAGTAGATTAAAAAAAATATCTCAGCTAAGGTTGAAACATTGCTACATGTGAAAAACTTGTTACAAGTATCCATTAGTTTTAAATGTCACACAGCAGACTCATGTGAATGTTAATGATAGTTTGTTTGCTATTGTCATTAAATGGGCTATTATAACTGTGGGGATTTTGATATCTTTTGAATGTGCATTACTTGTACTACTGTTCTTTATTAAAAAACTGTTAATGGATTATGGCCAAGTTTGAAAAGGAAAAGAATCTCATTTTGGGGTGAGAAACCTTTGTTCTCTACCTTTCCTTAGCTGACACAGTGTGTCAATGATTGTAAGCTATATATTTTTTTATTTTTAAAACTTTTTTATTATTGTTTTTGCTTCCATGTGAAATATGCTATTTCAGTTTTATTTTTTCTTTCCTTTTTGTATTTGAAGCACATGTCACCAGTATTAAGAAGATTTTCTTTAACTTTTTGATTCTGCAGTAATATAAGTTTAAAATACATTTGCCCTGATGTCAATGCATACCCAAAAAGCTTTAGACTATAAAAATGATACCATTTATTGTTTAAAAAATTATGAGACTTGGCTTAATGATTCTGTCTGATTCCAGGAGAAAGGAATACAAAAAGAGCTATTGCACAGTACCAAAGAAGCACAAAGCTACTTGCATAGAGCCAATAGAGCACAAGGTCAGAGACCAAACCAATCCTATGTGGATTGATGATATTCTGCACAAAGAGCACAAGGACTTAATCATGTGTGAGACTTGAGGTTACAGCTGTTTAACATGTGTTAAATGCAGGTCTTCCTTGTACCACACATTCTACATAAAATACACAACATCAATTATTCTAGCTCCATCCTGGCTCCCATTTGCTCCTACAATCTAGTCCCTTTTCTCTCTTATAGTATGGCAACTTCCTGTAGTCTTGGCTGCAAATAGGTAAATGAAATATTACTGCATTTTGTCCTACAGACTTGTGGGATAGCAATTACTTTAACTGGACCCTGATTCAAGGACCTGTTATAAATTTATTTTTATTTTACTTAGAATTTTTACACATAAGACTTTGATAGTCTATATTTCATTCAGAAGTTATCTTTTCTCTTTTATTTGGATTTTTTGATGTTTTTGATTTTCTCTTGCCAATTGATTTATATACCTCATAACTCAGCCATGCATCCCTAAGTGATCCCTGTGTTTTTCAATCACTCTCTTCAGGGGGGAATGTTTTATTATTCTAAAATGCAAAGTTTAAATTCAAGCAATACATTATTGTAATAGTGTAAGTTTGAAGGGATGAGGATTTATACCTGGCAGTGGCAAAAAAGAAAAGAACACCTACGTTAGGTATGTTATAAAAGTAAGATTGACAAATTTTGGATTTAGGGGTTGAGATAAAATGAGGAGTTGAGGATGACAACCAAGCTTGAGGAGCGGGAAGATGTAAAATAGTAAAATTAGGAATATGTTTAATAATTTCAACAGTAACAGTAAAGTTAAGAAGGTAGGGAACATTTGGGGGGGGGAGAAAATAATGAGTCCAGTTTGGGGCATGTGGAGTTCAAGATTTCTATAAGACAGCCAGTCTGAGATGTTCAAATTCCAGGCAGTTGAAGACTTGTGACTGTAGGTCAGCAAATATGTTAGAGCTAGGAAATAGATATGAGAAGCATAGAGAATCCATGGGAGCTAATTAAATCACCAAGTGAAGAGGGATAGAGGGAGTAAAGAAAAGAAGAAAGAAAGTAAACTAAAGAAAGTAAAAGAAAAGAAGAAAGTCTTAAGGGAGACCTATGGTAAGCAGGAAAGCCTTAGATAAAAAATTCATTAAAGGAGTCTGGAAAAGTGAAAAAGATAGGTAAGAAAACTGAGTTGAGTCACAAAAATCTAAAGAGAAAAAAGTATTAAAGAAAAGAGGGTGATAGTACAAAATTTTGCAGATAGCTCAATAGGGAAGAGAATTGAGAAAAAGATGATTAGATTTAGCAAGTAAGAGATATTTAATAACTTTGAGGGGAATAGTTGTAGATGAATGATGTGGTTGGAAGCCAGACTACAGAGAGTCAAAAAGAGAATAGGAGTAAAGGAAGCCTGAGACACAGACTTTAGACACTCTTCTTAAAGAGTTTAGCTATATCATGGAGGAAAATCTGGTAGACAGGGAAAGTTATGATAAAAAGTGAGAAAGCAGGATGTATGATAGTAATGAAAATCTCCCAGAGAAGATGAGATGTAATGGAATAATTTATGCAAATAGAAATATTAACCTTGAGAATTGGGGGGAAAAACACATTTCTTCCTATAAGAAAACAGTGAAGGAGGACATAGTGACAGAGGCCATCTAGGTGATGTGAGATAAGGAAGAAAGGAAAAGGAGCTCATGGAAAATAGCCTCAATTTATTTTTCAGTAAAATATGAATCAATATTGTCAGATGAGAGAGTGAAAAAGAAACAACCATAAAAGCATTGAGAAAGAAAGAAAAATTTGGAAGTTCCACCCTGGTGAATGAGCTAGTAAGTTCATTATAATTCTCAAAGTATAACTAGAAAATATAAAATGATTGCTTTCAAGCAGAGATGGCACAAATGAAATTATGTAATATAAGTTTGTAGTGGACCCAGTCAGCATGGATTCTTGATTTTCTCCAGTTTCATTCAGCAGCTCCTGTGTAAGAGTTAAGGCAGCTAATGATGGAAATGAGCCAAGGCTGAGGCTTCTCTGGCCAAGTTTGATGATTCAGTAAGGGGGCAAAGAACTGAAGAGGAAGAGGACAATTTGGACTGGAACTAAATCACCAAGGGGTTGAGATAGGAAAGTGGGAAGGAGAGTGTTACTAATAGACAGGTGATGGCTTGGCAGAGAACACTGAGGGATTGAAGGATTAGAAGTCATGATTTGGACAATAGATGTGGTCTGGAATTGCAAGGAGGAAGAAGAGGTGAAATGACAATAAATTGGAAAACGATGAGTCAGTGAAATGCTTCCTCCATCCACCTTTAACTACAACTCTCTCAAAATTGTTTTCATATCCATTATCAAGCCTTCTGTTTTGTGGCTCTACAATGGTTATAGATTAGGGGCTGGAAAGGACCTTAGAGATGATCCAGTGCAAACTTCTCATTGTTCAGGTAAAGAATCTGAGGTCAAAAGAGATCATTGGTTTAGTCAGTGTTCCACAGACATTAAGTATCTGAAGAGGGATTTGAACTTAGAACTTTCCATCTTTAAGCCCAGTATTCTCTCCTCTCTATCTAAATTTGGAGATTTCCATTCACACCCTTATGTTGAAGATGAAATTAGAATGTTTTAGAGATGGAAAATGGTATGTTCTGTGTCCCAAGCAGCAAAAAAAAAATTTTAAAAGCTCAGGCTCTTTCACTCCAATTCCAATGTTTTTCCAAATTTATTTCCTGCTCCTTCCTATTGGTCAAACAGTTTTTAAAATGTTATTAACTACTATTCCAAGGGATATACTGGCTTCTAACTAGGAACTCTCATGCTGCCTGGGCAGCTTCTGTGGAATTCATAAGATATCTTAGCTTAAAGGGAAAGGGGCTATCTACTTATGCAGCCAAAAGTCTGGTCAGTACTCTAAAGGAATCCTCAGAGGGCAATGCATTACAGGTAGCTGTAGTAGTAGCAACAGCAACAGGAGCAGAAGGCATCCTTACTCTGTAGTGAACCTGTGGTAGCAACATGTCTCAAAATGACACACAGATGGAAATTAGGAAGCATTAGCTTTTACCTTCCTTACCAAGTCTATAAAGTATATCTCACCCCCCCCCACAACCTCTGCCTCCAAATTAAAATTTACTGAACTTCTACAAAGGACATAAGTCATCTTAAGGATCTTAGATCTAATGCTGAAAATGACAGTGGAGTTCTAGTACAATTCCTTTCATTATATAGATGAAGAGTCTGGAATCCAGGGAGAAGGGGTTCATAGAACTTTGAATTTTGAGGTAGAAAATGAGTTCAAATACAGTTGCAACAATTACTAGCACCTCTGTGGGACTCAATTCCCACATCTCTAAAATAGGGATGCTTATAATAGTTTTAGTACTTATCTCACAGGGCTGGCTTGAGGCAAGGGAATGGCACATAAGTGATCATATACAAGAGAGCTGATATTTTGATGGTATCATGCAAGAACACATGACACACATGATTCATGTCTCAACCAGGCAAAGGGTTGACTCTCTTTTTGAGCAGAAATTATGCCTGTCAAGCAAACATTTCTCAGACTTAGCAGGAGAATGCAAGCAATGTGTAAGCAAGGAATATTTCATTTTTCATCTTTCTGCCCTTTGCATCAAGTGCACACAGTGTCTGGTACCTGATGTTCAATAAATACATGTTGCCTCTAAGAGATTTAAGATCTCTGATCAATGAAATGACTAGTCATGATTCTAGAGGTCCAGAGATGAACTGTGCTACCCAGCTTCTGCCAAATGATAAATTCAAGATGCTGAATGAGACATATTTTTGGATGTCACCAATGTAGGAACTATATTTTCCTTGACCATGCATATTTGTTAATATTTTTTAATTGTAGATGGAATAGGAGGAGAGGAAGTCAGTGCTAAATGTTGAAAATGAAAGAAAAAGAATTAATGAATTGCTACCCAAAGGTATGGGGAAATGATTGTATTGACAGTTTTCTAAAGTTGTTCATCAAGTCATAGAATCAGAGTTAAAGATAGTATAGGTCATCTAGATTAGAAGTTTTTAGACACCTTTGGCAGTCAATCTAATGAAGTCTCAGAGTAATGTTTTCATATGCATAAAATAAGTTACCTGAAACAATATAGGAAAGGAATTATATTAAAAGAGTTATTGATATGTTAGTGGGAGAAAGTTAATGTATCCCAGTTACAGAACTCTTAAGTTAAAAGCAAATAAAGCTGTAGTTTTTTTTTCTCTTTTAACTTTATAGACACCTTTAAATCTATCCAAGAACCCCTTAGTGACTTCCATGTTAAAGTCTCTGATCTAAACCAACTTGCTCATCATACTAATGGGAAAAGAGAGAGTCATAAAGAAGTAACTTGCCCGAAGTTATATATTGTATAATGTATAAAATATATTATAAAATAGAATATGTTATATATATTATGTATTTGAAATATATATTTAATAAGAGCATCAAAATCAGGATTCAAAAATAGGTCCTCTGATTCCAGATCTCTGCTGTCATAAGATTCAGTTACATGCGTGCTAGACAGTGCCCACCCCATCCCTTGGCACTATGATGATAACCTCAAGGACATAATCTTGCTTCTGTCTCTTGATGGATATAGATTTGCAGAAAAGAGCATAATAAAATTTTTAAAAAGCTAGAGTCCAGAGCAAACAGCTGCAATGCCCAGATAAGCTTTTCTTGCACAGACAATATGCAGTGCCCACCTTGACACTCTTCACTCAATTGCTGCTGACATGCCCTGGCTCAGATTTGCACAAGCTTGGACAGAGTATCTTGAGCTCCTTAAATGGATTAAAAAAGTAAATAAGGATCCTCTGTCAGCATGGGTTTTAACCTGTCTAATCCATTTTCCATGATCTATGTCTCCCCCACTCTCATTTCCTGCTATACTACCCCAGATATTAACATGGAAAGCTAGGTTGGATTTGCAGTCCTATCAGAAAGCAAACAAAGGAATCTGAAGAATCTGTTTTAGTACTCATAGAATGATGATCTTGGTTAATTTTTAAGCAGAAAAAAATATGTGTGTGTGTGTGTGTGTGTGTGTGTGTGTGTGTGGCTGGGCATGAAAATAGTAACTATGCCATTATGACAATTTTTAATTTGGTTGTGGAACAGGGGAAAAATAGTACTATTAGGAGGAAAAGGTGCTATATAAATGGAATACATTGGTATCTTTTGCTACTGTTGCTACTATTACTACCACTACTATCATATGGCTTCTCTTAATTTGGAAGAAAAATCATGAATTTGAAATTAAGGTACAAAATCCAGAATGAGGCAATATAAACACATTGGCTTCCCTTTTAAATATCTCCTTATTTTATCTGAATGCTCTCCAATGTATTCTTCCATGACAATTGGGTCACTGGCATTGCATAGAAGTTGTCAAGAGGAGGCATATTGAAAAATGTAGCCAGTTCTAGGCTCTCTCTCCTTAGATAAGGAGCTAATTCTGACTCTTTGTAGGACCTAGAAGCCCAGTGTGTTTAGTGACAATTGGAGCGGACTATATAACAGGGGCCTTAGTACCCTGGATGGGGAAAGAAGAATACCAGGCACTTCAGCTTGAGCCCTCCCGCGTCTCCAGAATGTAAAGCCCACCTAGCTAAGAGCATGAATTTCAAAGACTGAGGTACTTACTGCATTAAAGTTGGGGAAGAGATTGACTGCAGCTGCAGTGTCCAGAGGAAATGGAAGAAATGGTTTAATATCCAGCGAAGGCTGCAAAGGTGGGGCAGGTGGACGCACCAGGGCTGGGAGAGCAGGGCTCTGGCATGTGCCACCTGAGGACAAGAAGAGAAAAGGATTAGAGAGATCCTCTGCCTTTGAATGAATGACCTTGATGAAACACTGGACGTTTCCAACAAAGGATTTGAAGCTATTACAGAGTTTTCCCAGGAAGCAAGAATTTACAAACCAATTGGGAAGCCTGTTGCTGCTCTCAAATGGCAGTGAACTTTTCCTTGTTCAGAAGTAGCTAGTTATCTCTGTCTTCAAGTTGAAAGGATAATGCTGGGAAAGGATCTCCGGGCTATTTCCTGCCAGCCAGCCAGCCAGATGGGATTCAATTATCAATCACATTTTCAATCAAGATGCCTTCAAGACCATTCTATTCCTCATTGGTTTTTCTTTCTAGGGCAAATGCAGTTCTTCTGCACACCTCCCTTGAAAGTGCATCTTATCTTCTAACGTGCCCAGATTGGTTCCCCAAGCCTCTCCTTTTCATAGTATTCTCTCTGGCAGTGGTAAGCAGAGATAACTTAGCAGAAAAGACAAATCACCCTACCTTGTTGCCTTGGTAGGTGGAGGATTAAAATACTATTTTTAATCTATTGCTACCAAAGGAGCACGGCAGCTAGGAAATTAGTCCTCACTCCTAGTAGACTAGGACTATGATCAACTTCACTAGATTTTTTTTGATGTGGGATGTTTTGTCTTTAGTTGTAGGTAAAATTTAGGATCCTCTTAAGCAACAACACACCTCCTTAGCCAAGCTACCAATGAGCAGTCTGTGGGAAAATTATGGAAATGTAGACATCCCCTTGCATACCAATCAGTAGCCACCTGTTTGCAATGGAGCATAATTTGTTTGCAACCCCCAAGCCCCCCAACAGGACACTGTGTCAGTCAGTTGCCTGGAAGCTGGAAGGACTCAAGCTCGTTCTTGGCATCCAATATTTCCCGTGTTTTGGTTATATTCCAAAACATCAATTTGCTGTTAATTAAAGACTGTTTGAATCCTAGGAAACTGTTAAAATATGCCAGTGTTCTTCTAATCTGAGAGGCAAGCAGCAGACTGTAAAAAACCTACTGGGGAGAAGCCAAGAAACATTAGAAAAACAAAATGCAGTGGGATTTTTCACCCTTCTCTCAGAAGATTCTAAAAAGAAGAGAATAGGAAGGAGAGAAAAGGAAGAAGAGGAAGAGCAAGGTGAGAGAGCCTCTGAATCTCAATACAGAACTGCCATCTTATTTTGTAAGAAGGTAAATGAAAGGTGACAAATAGCCATAAGAAAGAATTGTTTTAAAAAAATCCACTCAGAATTTTTTAAAATAACCTCTCATCTTTCTTCTCTGTACCTCTATTTTCTTCCCCCCCCCTCTCTCTCTCTTTCTCTCTCTCTCTCTCTCCCTCTCTTTCCTTCTCCCCCCATGACATAAGAGTGTCTCACACACATAATATCCCTGATTTCATGCCCTGCACATAACTGTGATCATATTCATTAAGATTCCAAAGATATTAAGAAGGATATACAAAATCTGCAAAATTGGGGTAGAAGAGCTGCTAACCATGAGTGTGACTTAATGCCTGTAATTGAGGACTAACAGCGAAAGATTTAATTAACCACTTGTAGACTCTTAGCTCTCCTGCCTCTAGGTATAAAATCAACTGAAGTTAAATGAACAATTTTTTCCTTACCATTTCTATAACTTTAATGCAAAAAAAAATCACAGACATCAACAAATCCTAAACTGGAGCATGAATCACAAAATGAAGGGCGGGGGGGGGGGGGAGAAGTCACAGTTATGTTCATCTGCTACTACCTTGCCAACAAGTCTTGAGTTAAATTTTGATGGAGGGCACTTGCCAAAGGATTTGGTGAAAGTGATTACAGTCTTTCTTGTATGTTTCTAATGCATCACCTTTCCCAAACTACTGAAATATTTTTTATGAACCTGCAGGGAATTTTAATTGTCTATTTTTTGAAAGATAATCAGCAAAGTCAGATAAATTTTAATCAAATCATGCCATTTATGGTTCATGAGACAAAATAATATCTTTCAGGATCAGCAATTTAGAGGAACAGGCGGATTGAGAGATCATCCAGTCAAATGCCATTCTTGTACAATCACAGGAATTTTAGCTTAATTAGATATAGATACTTAGTTACTGTCATGTAACTTGGCAGCATCAATCTCAAATATAATGGGGTCCATTAATCCATTTTTATAAGGATTCTTGCAGTCTGAATGTTGACTTGGGTTTTAAATACAATATTAGCTAGGTTTTACTGTATTTGCATTTATTTTGTTAAATATTTCTCAATTGTATTTTATTCTGGTGAGGCGGTACTCCAACTAGTATTGCGGGCCATGTGAAACCCAGATTATGTGTTTGACACTTCTAATGAAGCTAATTAATGGACAAATGAAATCTAAAACCATGGCCTCCAGTTCCAAAACAAATTCTCATCCCAATTCACCATGTTGTCTCCTTGAGTTTCTAAAGCTCTTTATAACGTATTTGATTTCATCTGATATATTTTTTTTTGGTTCTTGGACAGAAGCAGCCCCAACTGACACACAAGTGTCTCATCCATTACTTATAGTGTTGCCTGTCGCATGAAACACTGTTGTTCATGGTCAAAGAACTAGTAGGCATCAGAAGCTGGATCTTCGTGCCTATGAAGTCAATCCTCTTTTCATTTCACCACTACAGCTTTATCTGATCTTAACAACAAAAACATTATGCCATTTGTAGCAAAGTAATCCTGACAAAAGGGGAAAAAAAGAAGTGTAATTATTCTGTAATATTCTATCTATGTTGCCTTGGGGAAGTCTCCCCTCTGTAAGCACCTGGTTTTTCATCTTGTAAAATAATGCCATGGTCTGAAATCATGAAATCACTAGGTATTCAAAGTCCATCCAATCAATTAACAAGCATTTATTAAGCAGTCACTATGTTTCAGGAACTCTCCTAGGTACTGGAGTTACAAAGATAATAAAGGAAAATAGCTTTGCCTTCAAGGACTTTACAGTCCATAAACATTAGACATTTGCCCCCAGGCAAGTCTCAGAATATATTAAAAATTCTAGGGAAGACTGATTATAATTATAGAGATCAATATTTCATATTAATATATGTGTGTATATACATACACATATATTTATAAATATATCATTACCTGTTTTTATCCAAAATCAAATTTTCCCAAAATTTAAGCCACCTGGAACCCAAACAAAAACCAGGACATAATCAAAAAGTCTTCTCAAGGGGAAGAACCAAAAGGTATAGACATTGGATTCTACACTCTATAACATGTCCATGAAAATTACTCCACAGAAGAAGTTCTTAGCCCTTCCTCACATCTTCTCCATTCAATTTACATCCAATTCTAACAAACCAAATTATTTGATTTCCAAATGACAATGACAGTGCTGAATGTCTGTAGTACATGAATCATCTATACATCATCCCATTCCACAAAGATACATACAAATACAAACCAAGAGCTCAATAGCTCATTGACTAGTCTCTGTAATTTTTACCTCTCTCCAAGAAAAGAATCTCTATCCTCATACTTGTTAACACCAGGGGATTTTATGGACCCTGGTCTATCACCATATCTCAAAGCTCTACTCCAACTCCTTTACTTGATATCTCCCTGATAAAAGCTTGGCTCTAAATTCCTCTGTCACTCTTTGTGCTGACACTACCACTCCTATAGAAAGACTATAGCTGATTCGGTGGAAAATTTTTGTAGCATCTTATATGTATCCAGAATTACAGCAAGTAACGGTGTAAACAGAATAATTGCATACTAGTAAATTACATTTAATTCAGCTAATATTGATTAACTATGTGCTAGTTAAGTCAAATCAATAAGCACTTATTTAACACTTACTATGTACTAAATACTGGCTCTAAAAAAAACAGGAAACCGTCTCTGTCCTCAAACTTGCTAAAGTATGAAGAATTAGTCATTTCTATGTTCTTGTTTTCATAGTTTAATAATAGGAGGCTTTGAGGCAAATAAATTAATTCAGTTTTGATTAAGGAACATGGTGCAGCAGAAAAAGAAATAGAGATCAGAGGATGTGGGTCCTAGGTCTGCCACTTAGTAAGTAACAGTGAAGACAAACATTTTAGAGGGGTAGATGATGTGAGAAATGTCCTCATTTGGGAGTAGCCCAGTCCCATGTCCCTCTGGCTTTCTAGTAATGAAGTATGGCAAACACTGTGCTGGTGTGATGGTGTAGATGCCCATAGATGGGGCTTTGAGTGCCCTTTCTGGCACACGTGCCATAGGTTCACCACCATAGATACATAACATTAGGCAATTCACAACCTTGATCTTGCTTGGGTTTTTTTCCCCCTTCACTTATAAAATAAATGGGTTTGTACTAGATGGTCTAAGAAGTCCCAAGTTATAAGAAGCAAGGATTACTTAAGCACCTACTATGTTTTCAACAGTGGAGTAGTGTTTCTATTCACAACACAGTGGATCCACTAATATATTTTAAAGCTATATTTACATAATACTTTGAAATCTGAAAAGTATTTCACATAAATCATTTCACTTGGGCTTTATAATCCTATGAGGGAGATACAGTGACTGCCATTATTCTCATTTTACAAATGAGGATATAGAGACTCAATAACAATCACACAGAAAATAAGATTCTGAGGCAGCATTTGAACTCAGGTCTTCTTGATTCCAAGTCCTTCCTATTTTCTACTACATCCCGTTAGCTCTCCAAATGAGTAAACTCTGAAATTTATAAATTGGTATAGAATACCCACTTATGTGAAATATCAATTAACTAAGGGTAAGGAGCTTTAAAAAATAAAGAAATGAAAACTTGAATGGATTCTCTGACTCAGTATGTCTCTTCAAAACAAAGTAAATGAGTTCACAGGTATAACTGCCTAATGGACACAACCAATTTAATTTGCTAAGCCAGTGGGATTCATTACACCACTGACGAAATAAGTTCCCAAACAATTTGGCTGATTAAAAAAATTAATGACTTGACCATCATAACTGTCAAGCTACTTGTTCATTCAGCCACAGAGATAATTACCTGATCCTTTGGGACCCAAGGGCCATCAATTCAGCTAACTTGAACTGGAGGTCAGCTTGGTACAATCTTCCGCTTTTTTTGCCAATGTGAACTGCTGGTACTGTAGCATAATAGTATGATGTAACATTGTAAATCAATATTTTGAAGGATTCCTGGATAGTATTGCATAGTCTTTCATTTTAGGGGAACTGTTTAACCTTGGACTTCTGTACTTGATCCAAATAGGGCATTTCAACCATATCCAAAACATTGCCAGATAACTTAAATTATTTAACCTTTCCTTTCCCCAAAGTACAGGAATTATTTTGAGAACAATCAAAAATGGCATCTGTCAACTATTCATGATATTCTAAACCTGGGGTCTATGATTTATGAAAAGAGAGGGTAGATAGGGGAGAAAAAAGAATGTGATATTTCAAAAGGCAATAGAAATCCCTAATGACTTGCCACATTGAAATTGTGAGGCCTCCCTTAATCTATCTTTCTCCCCATCCCTCCATAACAGACTTAAAAAAAAGCTTTAATTAATGAACCAATTCTAAAAAAGGGGGAATATTCCTACATGAAAAGGGGGAAATAATATTTTGTCTAGTGCTATATCTTCAAGTAGGAATTTTTTTATTTGGGCAGAAATTTTGATATTTGTCCCCAAAATTCCTCCACCTATTCTCATAAATAATTCAAATTACATTATCAGAAATATTTGATATATGCATAGGTAGCGCACAAACACACACACACATTAACTTTATGATGAAACCAGGAAGAGTGATTTTGTTTGTTTTACTGCTAGCTTCATTTTTTTGTTTATTTGTGGGGGTTTTTGTTTTGTTTTTTAGTAGTCTTTGATGAGATTTTTTTAATGTATTGTAGCCTTTGCATAAAATTAAAGAATTTTTTTTTAAAACCTAGATAATTGAGCTTTCCAGCTAATTGAAGTTTCACTGTAAAGTCAGCCATTCACTGAAATCACAGGACTAACTTCTGGCCCACTTAAGGGGATCTTAAGCTGAATAAACATTTTCAAATATTTGGCTCCAAATTCATTCCCTCCCACAATACTCCTTGTCTCTCTATTTTGAATTAGAGAAAACACTTAAAATAAGCAAAACTGGGAACACGAATCACTGAGATACAACGACAAAGTTTTAGTCTAAGAAGAATTAACCTCCTTCCATCTGCAATAGCAAAAGCTGAGGAGGATATATGCTAGACATATTTCAAATCATTTCTTAGAATCTTGGTCTCAGAGATGAAATGCCCATAGGAACATAGATTGAGACCTCAAGAGATTTCTGAAGCCATGTGGACCAAAGCATATAGAAAGACCTTTAAAGTCTTGAATGCGTCTCTTTCAGTCTTTAGTTGAAGAATTCACTTACTTCCCACCAAGAAACCTAGTCTACTTGCTGGAAATCTCTAATAATCAGGAAAGAAGGATCCCTTTCTGCTTTTGGATCATTCTCCATATTAAAATTTTTTCTTTATCTCTCCATGTGATCATTTTACAACTTCTGGTTGTTTAGAAGATTTCTTGTTTTCCCCTCTACCCTAAAAATATTCCCAGTTTCTTTATTCAATCATTGATTAGTATGAATTCCAGATCTTTCACAATAATGGTCACTTTTCTCTAGATGTCTTCTAATATATTAGTTTTCCTAAATTATGACCCTCAAAAGCAGAGAAAATATTCCCCAATTTGGTCTCAGCAGGGAAGAAGACAATGGAACTCTCTCCTCTCTAGTTATGGACACCACGCTTCTTTTAATATTGCCAAAGATTTCATTAGCATTTTAAGTGCTCCAATATACTTTCTATATTTGTTGAGCCTGTGGTCTTATACTAATTCCCAGGTCCTTTTCAGATAAACTAATATGTGTCTATGTCTTCTTAATCATACCTGTGAAGGTGATTTAATAAGCCAGAATGTAAGGCTCCAATATAGTATTGAGTTCTTTTTTCTAAGATTCATACCAATGGCTATAAATACATTTTTGAATCCTGAATCCATTTTTCAGTGTGTTTGTTATCCCTCCCAATTCTTATCTAAAATTAGATAAGATTTACCAGTGACATGTCATCATTGCCACTGCTAAATCTAAGGCACAAGCAAAAATGGCAAACAGCATAGGGATGGAGACCAATCTCTTAGCCACTCCATTATAGATCATATTCCAAGAGGATACCAAAACATCAGAACTCCTCTTGGGATAACATTCAATTAACTACACATTTCTAACTATATTGTGGTCTAACATACATATCTCAGTCTTTTGTTATAAGAACGGATGTGGTTCATTGCAGACCATATCTTTGTAGTCATTTTTACATTTGCTTCAAAAAAGTGAAATGCCACCTTATCAACTCCTCTCTAACAAAGCCACCTCCAAATTGAAGAGTAGGAAAATGAATAGGACTCCATTTTCTCTTTTCACTTAGCTTGAAATGATCAATACAGTTAAGATCCAGTTCCTTCATCAATGTATCAGCCCATCTTTCACTAGACAAAGAGCAACCCAGATTTCTAGTATGAATAGGTACATGCTTGAAAATGGATTAAAGCCCCTGTGAACCTCGTCATTCCATGGCCCTTTTCTCAACATGCCACTGCCAACTGGCCGAAAACCTACTGGACATTTGTATCTGTTTCATTAACTACATAATCTCCTTTCCAATCTTGCAGTAAAGAGCTCTGCTGCACAGAGCTAGGTTGGTCCTCTGATGTTAGAACCATTCTATCACCAGAACTCATTCAAAGCTTTTCAAGTTATATGGAATCTATTAAGGTTTTGTCTCTGCTTGCCTACCTTTCAGAAACCCAGAGTTTACTACTCATCTATTTGAGATTTTTAAATAATAAGCAAATAAACAAAAATAAAGGAAATTAAACCAACAGTTCAGCCCTTAGTATTTAAAAGTGCTTAAAATCACTTTCTTGAAATAAAATTATCTTTCAGATTTGAAATTATCCATGAAAGTATCTATGAAATTAACTGATTTGTTTTAATGAGGGGTGAAGTCAAATCTTCAAGCCAAACTTTCTACTTGTTCCATTGTCCTCCAGCAAATTTGTTGCTGTCTCTTGAACTCAAAGAATACCAAAAATCACTGGTGATGTTCTTTTGACTTGAACATAAACTGGATTTAAATGAGGCAGAGATATACAAAGTCATTATCCTCACTCTCTTCAAGAGCATTCAAAGTTCAGTAGAAGGGCAAAAGTCAGGATGACTAGTGATGACCCAAATTTCAAGATCTTGGCATCTCCAATGTTTAAGCAACTTCTAAGTGTTCCACAGAGTCTCCTTCCATCACCTTCATGGCCATTAGAACTATATTCTCATCCACCTCTTCCCCAAGGGGAAGTCTTCATGTGCCTGGGGTAGACAACCCTTAACTCACAGATAAATTTGAGACCTGTTGGTTAGCATTAACCTGTTTTAGCCCAACTGCCAAGATGGCTTATCAGGATATGACCATTGTGCATTCTACACCTTCTTGGAGCCATAGGTTTGAGGACTGGGTAGGATATGGATACCAAAGAGGGTAAGCATCACACTGCTATCCAGGAAGGTTTAATGAAAAGCAAACCAATGACAGGGAATTTTCCATGCTGCCTCAAAAATGTCATCAATGATAAACTGAAGGAGCTATGAATTTAAACTTGGATGATAATCCTAATACCTATTTTTTTGGGGGGATACTTTGGCAAACTCTTACAAGTACACTGAAGAGTATCAAATTCCCCAAAGCAACTGGCAATGTTCAGTGACATTAGAAAGCATGTCCAGGGAATTCAGCTGATTGCCACATCTGCCCTCAGCAATACTACTAAAGAAAGTATCATTTGTCCCCATGCATTTTCAGCCATTAATTGATCAGTTTTTGCCTTTCATTAGTCTAATCTTGAATACAAAAGAAGCAAATGTGTTTTTACAAAAGATAGAGGGAGGTGGAAAATATGAGGCAGGAGGTAGCATTCAATTCATAATAGCTAACATTTACATAGCAATTATTATGTGCCAGGCACTATTCTAAGTACTTTAAAATCATGATCCCATTTGGTCCTCATAACAACTCTACAAAATAGGTGCTATTATTACCCCCCCCCATTTTATAGATAAGGAAGCTGAGGCAAAAAAAGGTTAAGTGACTTTCCCATGTTTATTCAGCTAGTAAATGTCTGAGGCAGGAATTAAATTCCAGGGTTCCTGACTCCAGGAACAACTTTCTATACATTGTACCACTTAGATGTTGGGAGAAGCAGCTTACCATAATAATGTGCTAGACTTGGACCTGGGAAGTCTGGGTTCAAATCCTACATCAGCCATTAGTTGTTTAATTAATTCAATTCAATTCATTAATCATTATTTATTTTTATTATTTATAATTAATTTATTTGTTAAGTAATTAATTAAAGTTAACTAAAGGCAATTAATATCTTTTGTCCTGAATTTCTCTATCAGGCATTCACTAACACTCACCTATAGAGGTTGTTATGAAAACTCAATGGAGCCATCCATGGTAAAGTCTTCTCCATACCCTAAAGCTCAACAAAAATGTTTCTTGTTACTCCTAATCTCTAGCACCAGAGGAAACAAGCAGCTTGGCCATCTTGCCTGAACCAATACTACAAATCAGTTGACTTTTTTCTCTTCATCTAATTAAGAAATGCTTTTAATGAGAGCACACAATTTGCCTGGGTAGTGAGATAAAGCCAATAGTACTCACAGCCACACTTGGCCATGTGGTTCTTTCCCTGCCAAAATGCAGGCCCAGGCTTAATATTCTAGAGGAGTCCATCAGTTAATGCTCATTATTTATCACTGGTATTTGCTGACCACAGAGGCTTGCCAGGCTTCCACCATGTTTGGAGAGCAGGCCAAGGAAGCATGGCCTGCCAGGTTCAGTTTTCAAAAGGCCAAAATTTAATACAATTCCTCTCCTCTGTACCTCACCAGCCAAGTAATCAGGAGTGTTCTTTATACTCCCATTTGTATCACTGCTACTCCTAGTAAAGACAACCACAGTTTAGGATTATGATTTCTGATTATATTTTGTTTTATTTGTTGGCTAGCAAAATGGAATGATAAATTCTTGTTTCCGGAAATGTTTAGTATCCCAGCACATCTATGCTTGAATGTAACCACTGACTAAATTATAAAATCCAACATTTTCATGTTTAAAAAGTTAAATTTCATGTGACTTTCCTAAGGTAATTCTCAAAACAAAAGAACTAGCTTTAAGTTACAATTTTTAAAATGTCATTTTAAATTATCACAAAACATCTACATGTAATCTAGATCCAGCCTAGCATAGTAGATACAGCACTGAGACTAGACAAAAGAAGACCTGCATTCAAATCCTATTTCTGATGCTTCCTACTTGTGTGATCTGCAGTAAGTCAATTAACCTCTGTTAGTCTCAGTTTTCTTGGCTGAAAATGGAGATTTTAAGAGCACCTTCCTCCAGAGGTGACACAAAGCTCAAATAATTTCCTATGTAGAAAGTGTTTACAAAGCTTTCAGAGAAATAGAAATATGTGCTGATTATTATGACTAGACATCAGTGATTTATTGCCAGGTTTGTTGATTCATTTGCTAAGTCATAGGAATCATAGGCAGCCTCTTCTGCATTTGGAAACAGGTTGTGATGGCTGTAAAACAATCTGTCACCAACTACTATATTGAGTTGTTTGTCAGACCATCTTAGTACAT
This sequence comes from Monodelphis domestica, assembly GCF_027887165.1. NCBI lineage: Eukaryota > Metazoa > Chordata > Mammalia > Didelphimorphia > Didelphidae > Monodelphis > Monodelphis domestica. The sequence continues at coordinate 294,547,831 of NC_077231.1, forward strand.
TATTACATCAAAGATTTCAGAAGTCCTCTCTAGAAGTCTAACTTCTGGGCCACACCCTTTGGCTTTCACAAAGGCATAATATTACTCACAAGGGGAATGAGGTGTTCATGAAGATCTGTAAAAAGTTATCATTCCTTTTGGGAAAATCCCTCTAAAGCTTATCTCTTACAGATGTCTTACAGAAGCATCAGGTTCCGAGATTCAGAAAGCTATTATTATCTCCCTGTCCCTTGAAGGGCATCTTCACCACAAATGGTGGGGCTAAGTTCATTGAATGAATGGCAACTTGCTTTTGAGGATTAATGAAGAAAACATGGCATAATTGCTTCAATCTTCTCTTAGAGGTTTTCTGAATCCTAGATTGAATAGACAATGTAGTACAATGGATATGTATATCTACTTGTAAAACTTGGAATCAGAGGACTGGAATTAAAACTCATCTCTACTCCTTACTATCTGTTCAACCTTGGGCAAGCCAATTAAACTTACACGGGCTCCATTTCCATTTGTAAATGGGAAGATTGGACCTCTCCTGTTCCCTCTAACTTCAAATCTTTGCTCTCAAACAGTATAGGATATGACTGTGAACCATATAAGGCCACTCTCAGCTCCAAGAAACACAGACACTGATAGATTCCCTTCCCCATAACTATGGTGGCCAGAGCAACATATAATAAATATTACCAGGAAAACATGAATGAAACCTGAACCCATCATAGATGAGCTAAACAATCTTCTTGAAAACTTATCTTTTGTCCTCTCCTTTATTTTTTGTTACAACATCTTGTTACTCTCACAATGGCTGACCTAATCTGACCAGAGTGCACCAGAGTCCAAGGCAAAGAGGCTTAAGTACTTACTGGAATGGAAATACCTGGAGACTGTTCCTGATGTTCATTTCCAGTCAACACCTACAGAGGGGCTCCTGTGTTCCTACATTTGCTGTCAACACGAAGATCAATTTTTTAGCAAATGGGTCCCAAGCCAATGCTAACAGATTTTATTTTCATAACCCACAGGTTTTGTGCCCCTATGTCACTCCATTTCATCACCAGGGGTCAAAATCCAGTCAATGTACATTGCTACAGAAAAGTCAATTCCCTGACTCCAATCAATAATAGGCACAATGCTAGTAGTTGCTTTTCTCTCCAATTTTCAAGTATGAGGTCATGTTTTTGGTGCTGACACAATACTAGGGGGAAAAACTCTCATGGCTATGTGAGATTAGAATTCTTAATAATTTAGCACCAAGAGAAAGCACAAAAAGTAATCACTAGAAGACAGTCTCATTGACAATCTCTTAGGAAACTTTTGTCTGGAAAATTTCTCACCAATCAGCTGCCATTGTTATTGAGTAAAGAAGAAAGAAAATAAGGAACTATGTTATAGTGCCTAATTCTAGATATTCTGCTGTGTTTTATAAATATAATCTCATGTGATGCTCACTAAAATGAATACAATAACCCTAAAAGATAGGTACTATTATTATCCCTATTTTACAGTTGAAGAAACTGAGGCAAACTCCTGTTAAGTGATTTGCCCTGGGTCAAACAGCCAGTGAGTACATATGGCCATATTTTAGCACATCTTCCTGATTCCATAACCACGGCTCTATTTACTGTGCTTCAAGTAATTATATATCTAGTGTAAAGCCAGTATTTTAAAGCTCTTCTTCCTCAAAGGATAGAAGCTCAAGAAAACATCCCACAGGGTACCATACACTTTTTCCCATTCCTTCCAGATTTAACAAGGAAAACTGTTGGAAAACTTCATGGATGACATGGTTAGAAAAAATCCATCGTAGAGCCTGGCCTTGTGATTTATAATATAATGACTTACAAAATTCTTTCTGGAAATGCCCATGTTGTTCCTGAAGGCCAGAGACTAAGCAATGCCTGGAACAAACTAAGGTACATGCTTCTTGAAAGGAGGAACAGCAGTCATTATTCTTGTATGCAGTCTATATGAATCAACAAAAATGGGACCCACAAGGAAATAGTTATCTAGTTAATTAGTTTGTAATGTCAGAAAAAAAAGTTAAGTTTCTCCCTTGACTTTAGATCAAAATCTTAAAATATTTGAGACACAAGGGACCACCTAGTGTATATTTTCTTGACTTGAGAACCTATGAATTGGTATGTGTATGCGTATGTACATATAGTTCTATTTATATATACATGTAGTTATGTGTATGGTGCACATCAATGTGTATTTATGTATCTATGTACCTATTTAATCATAATTTAATAGAATTGCCTTCTTTTGTAATTGCATGTATTTTCTTTTATAGTTTTAAAAATTATTTTGAAAAGAGGTCCATAGGCTTGAGCAGACTGCCATAGGAATCCACAACATTTGAAAAGGTTAAGGAATTCATGATCTAGTAAAGTCCTCTCATTATTATAGATGGGGAAACAGGAGCCCAGGGATATAAAATGACTACACAGAATCATCATATCTCAGCTTTTGAAAACTCTCAAACTTCTCTATACCAACATAAAGCTGGCCAATAATTCCCCCTCCAACAACCCAAATGAATGGGCATCCAATATTTTCTTTCAGTTTCCAGTGAGGAGAAACTCATTACTTCCTTAGGCAGCCCATTTCACTTCTGGATAGCTCTAGAATTTTTTCCCTTTCCTCAAATCTGAACCTGACCCTGCGCAAACCCAATTCATTGTTCCCAAGTCTTCTTTGTGGAGTCAAGTAGAAAAAAAGTCTAATCCCTCTTCCACATGAAAGTTCTTTCAAATTATTGAAGACATCTGCTATTCTTCTCTGCCCACCTCCTATCCCAGTTTTCCACTCTGTAGAATATCCTTCTTCATTTTATCAGACTTCATGTCACACCTCCAAGGCTAGTCACCATTTTGATGGTTTTCCTCTGAATACTCTCTGGCTGACTGGTGTCCATCTAAAAATTCAGTGCTCAGAATTCACCACAATAAAACAACTGTGATTGTCTTTGTGTCCACAACCAATGGATTTCTTCTTAGCATAATGAATCTTTGAAAAATAAAATTATTTACACACCCAAATTAATTGATTTCCTGAAGTCTGCAAATCTTTAGACCCCAAATTATATGGTAGGAAGTACCCTGTTTTGAATAAATCTAACTTCCAATGTAACCAGTCTAAAATTAAAGTATATTTCATTAACTACGATATGCAGACATTAACTCATTTTGATTTTGTAGTGGACTTATCCTCAACTTTTTGTCAAAATACTATCTACCCACACCTTCTCCATTTTATATGATTAATTTTTTGAAGACCTGATGTAGAATTTTACATTGATTCTTTCTAAATTTCAGCTCTGCTGAAATGTTCTGGTCTGTTGAGAACCTTTTATAAACTAACTCTGTAATCCTAAGAATTAAAAAGCTCTGGTTGGACTCCAATTGAATTAGATGAACTTGAAGGGCTTTCCTAACTCTAAATCTATTAATTATGCTGCTATAATGTTCCCAGGAATGTATTCTCTAGAAATCCAATAAGTAAATATAGTGCAACCATGAGGCTCTCTATTATTGTCTTCCTTCCAAGTTGACATCAAGTACTAATGAGTTAAACTATGTGTTGGTCACTTCACTTACCAGGTCAGAATCTACATTATTACTCTATCATCTAGCCTAAATCTCTCCATCATGTCTACTCATATTAGAGTGTCTGTCAAATGCCTTGCTGAACAAAGAACACTACATGGAAGAAATTACTGCTTTTGATTACTAGTAATAGAAGCCACAGATGGTATTACAATTATAATAATGCATTATAGTGGTATCAAATTCAAATAGAAATTGATCCCTGAGCTACATATTGACTTAGAAAAACACATATTAACATTATCTATGTTGTGTTATATTTTCAAAATCTAATTTGTTAAAAATTCCCCAATTACATTTTGATTTAGTTCCTTTGGAAAATAGAGGATTTTGCTGGCTGCATGCCAGTATGAATTTGACAGCTTTGGTGTACTGGATACCACTTGGAATTTATATTAAAAAGTTTTCCTTGGTCAGGTACCTGAGGAAAGTCAACTTGTAACATATGCTGCTTTAGTTGTTATAGTTGAAAAGGATCAATAGGGAAGGTTGGGAATAGAATTAAGAGAAGAGATAGAAATAAGGAATATGTAGCTTTGGGTGGAAAAAGGAAGTGATCACGACCAAATATTAGCATCTAAGATGAAAATATTTAATCATTGTAATATCCTTTTGAGTTTTCCCATCCAATTTTGACCTTATAGGAAAAATAAATATCCATTAAGATATCCTTTTGAAGCTCAGTAGCCTGGAAGTGGGAGGAATCCTAAATTAAATACAGCTGACTGAATTTTTTTCAAGGTCACAAAATTCTGAAAGGTTGAACGATTTAGGTGAAAGAGGTCTCCCTTTTGAGTAAGAAGATCTAAATTTAACTCTTCTCTGAGAGGTCACTTATGATCTAATTGCCCATGGGCAAATCATTCAAACACTTGCTCATCAGTTCACTTTTTAAATGAAGGGATTCACCCAAATCAGGGACTCTTAACCTTTTCAAGAGTGATGTAGATGCACTTGGCAGCCTGGTAAAACCAATGGATTTCTTCTCAGGATAATTTTTCTTTTTTTTTTTTAATTGAAGGGAATGATCAATTTAATTAGAGATTAGTGAAAATAATCATTTCCCCATTCAAGCTCATAGATCCTCTTAAGTCTAGGAATCTATAGTCTCCATGTTAAGAACCCTTGTTTTCTAAATGATCAGTGAAAATGCTCCAAATGTTAAATCCAACAATTCTAGGTGGGTAAGTGGCTCAGTGGATAGAGAAAAAGACCTGGAGATGGAAGTCCTGAATCTGTCCTCAGACACTTCTTGGCTATGTGGTCCTAGGCAAGTCATTTAACCACTGTTAATCTAGCTTTTACTGTTCTTCTGTTTTGCAACCAATACTTAGTATTGATTCTAAGACCGAAGGTAAGGGTTAAAAAAATCCAATGATCTTACATTAAAAAAACAACAACAACAACAAAACTTAGGATTCTAGTCTTAGCATATGGTAGGCATTTACTCTTTTAGAATTGAACTACCCTGTGTTTAACTGTTGTTTTAAACCATTTTTGACTGATAGAAATAGCCTACTGATAAATTCTAATGTGTAATCAATAATGATAATTCTGAAAAGCAAGTTAATGAAAAATCAATTAAAACACACAAATCAATACTGATGTCTTCAGACTGCTCTGGGATGGAATTAATGAGTTTTATTTATTTATTCATTTTGTTTTCTGGAACCAAAGAAACAAAAAAAAATTAACTGAGTCATGAAGTAAACATTAATTTCCAGTTACTCTTTTGTGTTTTATGATAGACCTGTTATATCCCCACCAAATTGTGTTACATTCTCAGGGATTAGGTGATTGGACCAAGTATTCAAATTGCTTGAGGAATGAGGACAAAGTCATCTTCAAACCTCGTTCATGCTTCCAAATGAATATATCCATAAAGAGCGAGAGAACCTGAGAGCACTGTTATTCAACATCAGCCTCTTGATATTAAGCATGAGTACTACATTATATATGTTTTTGGTTGATTTCTGTTTTAAATTGTGATGTTAAATGTATTTGCATATTTTATACTATACACCTTGGTTTCTATTCTATTTCTATTTCTATTCTATTTCTATTCCAAATTGTGATTTCATTGGTTGGATTCTGATCAAGCTCTGGGTCTAGTGATTTTTATTCCCACTGAATTCTTGGCCCATTTGTTAGAAAGTTCAAAGTGGAGCAGAAAGAGCTCTAAATTTTGAGGCTAGGGACAAGAAACCTGGGTTTGCTTACCTGTGTGAGTATCCATAAATGTACAATCAAACAACCAGTGTTCATAAAGCACTCATTAGGTACTGGGCACTAGGCTCTGGAGATTCAAGTACAAAAAATAATGAAAAATGTCCATTGCAATGAATTTATAATTGAATAGGCAATTTAATTACTATGTGCCTCAGTTTACTCAATTGTAACATGGGGAGATTCAGTTTATCTAGCCCAAGTGTTCCTTCCAGCTCTCTATTAAGGGTCCTATTATTCTAAGTCATTGGGCTACTTTGGATCAATGTTTCATCTTCAGGACAATGAGAAAAGTGTCCTGTATAAATTATCTCAATGATCCCTTCAACTTACACATGGTCTTGGTAGCTGTTATCCTAATACTTGGACTTATTCTTTTCCCAGTTTTAGGTTCAATTCATTCCTGCCTCCAGTTCCTATTTCTTCCTCCCATTTTCCACCCCTGCTTTCTAGTGAACCATCCATCAGTCATTTGATTTGTAGATGCAAAGGTAACCCCTTCAAATGGGCATACCCTTCCCCACTCTTGCTTTGTGCCTTTGGTGAAGATAATCAATTCCTATTTGAGATGGAAACAGAAAAGACTTCCTTAAGGAGGACCATCCTCTCCTTTGTGCTAGTGAAAGAATATCTTCGATTTTCTTCCCTCCCTCTCCGCCCTCCACCTTCTCTCTGTCTTCTGCTCCAGAGGCCAGATTCTAATTGGATCCGGGGCAGAATCTGTCCCCGCAGCTGTCAGTAGCCTTTGTCGGTAGCCTAAGCAGACTCCGGCTCTGATATTATCTCACGGCACATCGCTGAGAGAGAGGCACAGACCAGTGACATGATGGGTCATTAGGGACCAACCACTTAACCTCTTGACAAATGCTGGAGGACACCAAGGCTCCCCCTCTCTGACTCATGCATTATGGAAGCAGAGCAGTCCTGTTCAAAGAGCTATAGCATGCTCTGCAAAGAAGAATCTGGCCCACTGAACAAAAAGCCCAGGAAATCCTCCTTCCGAAAACCTGGCCTCAGAGAATTGGGTGAGAAACTGCTCTCTGCCACTCTCCTAAGTCATTTTGTGACCTTGGATAAGTCATCCAACCACGCCGGACTTCTGTGTACTCATCTGTGAAATGAAGAGACTGGGACAAGAGAAGCTCTTAAAATCCCATAGGGCTCTCCCACTCTCTGATTCTCATGACTCAGCAGATAACAGAGTTCCATGGCGCCATGTTCCACATAGAGATCTCGTCTGCCAGTATTCCCTTCAGTCCTTGGAAAGTCACAAAAAAGGGCCATCCTTGAAACTGACGCAGTTAAACCTCATTAGAACTTCAAATATGCAAGTGTGAAAAGATGGATGGAAAACAATATATCTCACCAGCCCCTTCTTTGGGAGTGAGACAGTCTTCTGGTCCAAAATGGTATCAGAGCTGGAGCAAGAAGGGTTCTCAGAGGCCAGCTGATCCACCAACACTTGTTTTATAGGCATTGAGATGGAGGTGCCCAAAAATTAAGTGACTTGTCCAAAATCACACAGAAGGGAAGCATAAATTAATCATAATCTAATTATAAAATGGGGCAGGTGAGTATAAATAAATAATAGCAACAATTAATCTAATTATACAAATGGGGTGGCCAATGGATGGAGCAGTGGGCCTGGAGTCCAGAAGACCTAAGTTGAAATCCGGAGATTCAGATATGTCCTAGTTGGGTGAGCCTAGGCAAGTCACTTAATCCTGTCTGCCTTACTTTCCTCATTTCTCCTATGAACTAGAGAAGGAAATGGCAAACCACTCCAATATCTTTGCCAAGAAAACCCCAAACAGGGTCCCAAAGAGTCAGACATAATTGAAAAATGACTGAGCAACAACAAAGTTAATATAATAGCTCACACTGACATAATATTTTAAAGTTTGCTGTAGTTGAATTATTTTCAGTCATGTCTGAAAGCTTTTTGTGATACTAAAAAGAGTGGTTTGTCATTTGTCATTTCCTCCTCAAGCTCATTTTACAGATGAATAAATAGGCAAATAGGCTTAAGTGACTTACCCAGGGTCACACAGCTAGGAAGTGTCTGAGGCCAGATTTGAACCCAGGAACTCCCGTCTCTAAGCCTGGTTCTCAATCCACTAAACCACCCAGATGGCCTAGAATTTGAATTCTTCCTGACCTAAGAGACAAAACTCCATCCACAATACCATTAACTTCTTCAAAACGAGGGCAATGAGGGTCTTTTGATGAACTGTCCCATTTTTTTTGTTTCTTTCTTTTTGATAATGCATTCAAGGTATATTCCCAATACAGCCAGGTCTCAATTAGTGTGAATGGAGTCCTTAAGTGGTTTCTTGTATTTCTTAGAACTATTCAAAGTTATAATTATGTAAAATATGGAAATTGGTTCCAGTCCAGTGGAAATATGTGAATTCTAATAATGTGACTACTTCAGGGAATTCATTATTCTAACTAATCCAACCTAACTGTAATTGGATTATTTTGGGATCAAAATATATGCTAAACAAAGACTTTTACTTTGGACTGACAAATTTGGTGGCATTGTATATAGTACATGAATATATACTTAATTATAGGTGCATATTTATATAGTATACATACTTGCATATGTATATTTGCTTATTTATGTGTAGAATGACAAAAGTCAAATAAGATTACAGTCTAGATTGATGATACAAATATAACTATAATGCAAAATAAATTAAAACTCATGAATTTTTAGCTCACTATTTGGTTTTCTCTACATACTATTCCCTTTGGTGGTCTCATTTGCATGGGTTCAATTATCAGCTGTTTGCAGACAACTCTCAAATCAATATCCATCTCCATCATCTCCCCTGAGTCAGTCTTATCTCCCCAATATTTATTAGCCACTTCCAATTAGATTTCCAATAAACATCTCCCATGCCAAATATCCAAAGTATCATCTTCTTTAAATCCAACTCTCCTCCAATTGGTCCTCTTTCTATTGAAGGCATCACTATCCTTCATACTTTAATAGTCCTGGTATCATCTTTCATTCTTTCATCTCCCTCAACCCTCACATGCAATTGGTTTTCCCATCTTTGTGTTTTCATCTCCACAGTATCCTTCATCTTTTTTCTCTTTCATCCTCTTAAACTATTTTCTTTTTTTAATATTTTATTTGATCATTTCTAAGCATTATTCATTAAAGACATAGATCATTTTCTCCCCCCCCCCATAGCCGACGCGTAAATCCACTGGGCATTACGTGTTTTCTTGATTTGAACCCATTGCTATGTTGATAATATTTGCATTAGAGTGTTCATTTAGAATCTCTCCTCTGTCATGTCCCCTCAACCGCTGTATTCAGGCAGTTGCTTTTCCTCGGTGTTTCTACTCCCACAGTTTATCCTCTGCTTATGAATGGTGTTTTTTTTTTCTCCTAGAACCCTGCAAATTGTTCAGGGATATTACACCGCCACTAATGGAGAAGTCCATTACGTTCGATTATACCACAGTATATTGGTTTCTGTGTGCAATGTTCTCCTGGTTCTGCTCCTTTCACTCTGCATCACTTCCTGCAGGTTGTTCCAGTCTCCTTTGGAACTCCTCCACTTTATTATTCCATTGAGCACAATAGTATTCCATCACCAACATATACCACAATTTGTTCAGCCATTCCCCAATTGATGGGCATCCCCTCGTTTTCCAGTTTTTGGCCACCACAAAGAGCGCAGCTATGAATATTTTTGTACAAGTCTATTTGTACATTATCTCTTTGGGGTACAGACCCAGCAGTGCTATGGCTGGATCAAAGGGTAGATATTCTTTTGTCGCCCTTTGGGCATAGTTCCAAATTGCCCTCCAGAATGGTTGGATCAGTTCACAACTCCACCAGCAATGAATCAATGTCCCTTCTTTGCCACATCCCCTCCAGCATTCATTACTTTCCTTTGCTATCATGTTAGCCAATCTGCTAGGTGTGAGGTGATACCTCAGAGCTGTTTTTATTTGCATCTCTCTGATTATAAGAGATTTAGAACACTTCTTCATGTGCTTATTAATAGTTTTGATTTCTTTATCTGAGAAGTGCCTATCCATGTCCCTTGCCCATTTATCAATTGGAGAATGGCTTGAATTTTTGTACAGTTGATTTAGCTCTTTATAAATTTGAGTAATTAAACCTTTGTCAGAGGTTTCTATGAAGATTTTTTCCCAGTTTGTTGTTTGCCTTCTGATTTTAGTTACATTGGTTTTGTTTGTGCAAAAGCTTTTTAATTTGATGTAGTCAAAATTATTTATTTACATTTTGTGATTCTTTCTCTGTCTTGCTTGGTTTTAAAGTCTTTCCCCTCCCAAAGGTCTGACATGTATACTATTCTGTGTTTACCCAATTTACTTATGGTTTCCTTCTTTATGTTTAAGTCACTCACCCATTTTGAATTTATCTTTTGTAGGGTGTGAGGTATTGATCTATTCCTAGTCTCTCCCACACTGTCTTCCAATTTTCCCAGCAGTTTTTATCGAATAGTGGATTTTTGTCCCAAAAGCTGGGATCTTTGGGTTTATCGTATACTGTCTTGCTGAGGTCGCTTTCCCCCAGTCTATTCCACTGATCCTCCTTTCTGTTTCTTAGCCAGTACCAAATTGTTTTGATGATTGCTGCTTTGTAATATAGTTTAAGATCAGGGACTACAAGGCCCCCATCATATGTGTTTTTTTTTCATTATTTCCCTGGATATCCTTGATCTTTTGTTGTTCCAAATGAATTTTGTTATGTTTTTTTTTTTCTAAATCAGTGAAGAAGTATTTTGGTAGTTCAATGGGTATGGCACTAAATAGATAAATAAGTTTGGGTAGGATGGTCATTTTATTATGTTGGCTCGTCCTATCCATGAGCAGTTAATATTTTTCCAATTGCTCAAGTCTAGTTTTAGTTGTGTGGAGAGTGTTTTGTAGTTGTGTTCATATAGTTCCTGTGTTTGTCTCGGGAGGTAGATTCCCAGGTATTTTATTTTGTCTAAGTTGTTTTTGAATGGGATTTCTCTTTGTAGTTTTTGCTGCTGGGCTGTGTTGGAGATATATAGAAAAGCTGATGATTTATGTGGGTTTATTTTGTATCCTGCAACTTTGCTAAAGTTGTTGATTATTTCAATTAGCTTTTTGGTTGAATCTCTAGGATGCTTTAAGTAGACCATCATGTCATCTGCAAAGAGTGATAACTTGGTCTCCTCCTTGCCTATTTTGATGCCTTCAATTTCTTTTTCTTCTCTAATTGCTACTGCTAGTGTTTCTAGTACAATGTCAAATAGAAGAGGTGATAATGGGCATCCTTGTTTCACTCCTGATCTTATTGGGAATGCGTCTAGTTTATCCCCATTGCAGATGATATTAGCTGTTGGTTTTAGATATATACTGTTTATTATTTTTAGGAATGACCCTTCTATTCCTATGCTTTCTAGTGTTTTTAATAGGAATGGGTGTTGTATTTTATCAAATGCTTTTTCTGTGTCTATTGAGATAATCATGTGGTTCTTGTTGGTTTGCTTGTTGATGTGGTCAATTATGTGGATGGTTTTCCTAGTATTGAACCAGCCCTGCATCCCTGGTATAAATCCTACTTGATCATGGTGGATGATCCTTCTGATCACTTGCTGGAATCTTTTTGCTAGTATCCTATTTAAGATTTTTGCATCTATATTCATTAGGGAGATTGGTCTATAGTTTTCTTTCTCTGTTTTTGACCTGCCTGGTTTTGGAATCAGTACCATGTTTGTGTCATAAAAGGAGTTTGGTAGAACTCCCTCTTTGCTTATTATGTCAAATAGTTTGTATAGTATTGGGATTAACTGTTCTCTGAATGTTTGATAGAATTCACTTGTGAATCCATCAGGCCCTGGGGATTTTTTCTTAGGGAGTTCTTTGATGGCTTGTTGGATTTCATTTTCTGATATGGGATTATTTAAGAAATCTATTTCTTCTTCTGTTAGTCTAGGCAGTTTGTATTTTTGTATATATTCATCCATGTCACATAAATGGGTGTATTTATTGCCATATAATTGGGCAAAGTAATTTTTAATGATTGCCTTAATTTCCTCTTCATCGGAGGTGATGTCCCCTTTTCGTCTTTGATGCTATTAATTTGCTTTTCTTCCTTCCTTTTTTTAATTAGATTGACCAGTACTTTGTCTATTTTGTTTGTTTTTTCAAAGTAACAGCTTCTTGTCTTATTTATTAAATCAATAGTTCTATCACTTTTGATTTTATTAATTTCTCCCTTAATTTTTAGGATTTCTAGTTTGATTTTCTGCTGGGGGGTTTTAATTTGATCGCTTTCGAGTTTTTTCATTTGCATTTCCAATTGATTGATCTCTGCTCTCCCTAGTTTGTTAATATAAGCATTCAGGGATATGAATTTACCTCTGATTACCTCTTTGGCTGCATCCCAAAATGTTTGAAAGGATGTCTCGCCATTGTCATTTTCCTCGATGAAATTATTAACTGTTTCTATGATTTCTTCTTTGACTAAATGATTTTGGAGTATCGTATTGTTTAATTTCCAATTAGTTTTTGATTTGGTTTTCCATGTACCATTACTAATCATTATTTTTATTGCCTTGTGATCTGAGAAGGCTGTATTCATTATTTCTGCTTTTCTGCATTTCTGTGCTATATTTCTGTGACCTAATGTATGGTCAATTTTTGTGAATGTGCCATGTGGTGCTGAGAAGAAGGTGTATTCCTTTTTATCCCTATTTATTTTTCTCTATATGTCTATTAATTCTAATTTTTCTAAGATTTCATTCACTTCTTTTACCTCTTTCTTATTTATTTTTTGATTTGATTTATCTGAATTTGATAATGGTTGGTTTAAGTCTCCCACTAATATGGTTTTACTGTCTATTTCTTCCTTCAATTCTCCTAGTTTCTCCATCAGAAATTTGGGTGCTATATTATTTGGTGCATACATGTTGATTAATGATATTTCCTCATTGTCTAAAGTTCCTTTTAAGAAATATAATTACCTTCCCTGTCCCTTTTGATCAGGTCTATTTTTGCTTTGGCTTTATCAGATATCATGATTACCACTCCTGCCTTCTTTCTGTCAGTTGAGGCCCAGAAGGTCTTACTCCATCCTTTAATTCTGACCTTGTGGGTGTCAACCCGCCTCATGTGTGTTTCTTGAAGACAACATATGGTAGGGTTTTGGATTCTAATCCATTCTGCTATTCATCTATGTTTTATGGGTGAGTTCATCCCATTCACATTCAAAGTTATGATTGTCATTTGTGGACTCCCTGGCATTTTGATATCCTTCTCTAATTCTAACCTTTTCTTCTTCAGCTCTACCTTTTAGTCCAGTGATTTACTTTGAACCTGTCCCCCTTGTCCCCTCCCTTGATGTTTCCCTTTTTAGTCCCTCCCTTTTTGTTCCCTCCCCCTCCCCCTCTCTTTCCCTCCCTTTTTATTTTCCCTCTCCCCCTCCCCCCCCTTGGTTTTCCTTTCTCCCTATCCTTGTTGGGTAAGATAGACTTCAAGATCCCAATGGATCTGGATGTTTTTTCCCTCTCAGAGTTGATTTCCCTGAGATTAAGACTTAAGTAAAAAACCCTCTCTTCCTCTCCTTCTTATAGGAGTTTTCTTCCCCTCCCCTTCCCATGTGAATCTTTGTGTGAGAAAGATTATTCTATTTGGTCTTTCTTTACCCCCTATTTATACATTACATTTTCCCCACATGTTAGTATACATAGATTGATATATATGTAGTCCTTATAGAAGAGAGTTTGAATAAAAGAAGAAGATAACATTTTTCTCCTTTTCCCTTTCCTTAATATTTACCTTTTCAGGTATTCCTTCCTCTTTGTTTTTCGGTATCAAACTTTCCACAGAGCTCTGGTCTTTTCTTTGCAAAAAGTTGGAAATCTTCTATTTTGTTGAATGCCCATACTTTCCCTTGGAAGTAAAGTATATAGTCAGTTTTGCTGGGTAGCTGATTCTTGGTTGAAGACCCAGCTCTCTTGCCTTTCTGAAGATCATGTTCCATGCCTTATGATCATTCAGAGTAGAACTTACAAGGTCTTGTGTGACCCTGATTGGCATTCCTTTATATCTAAATTGTCTTTTTCTGGCTTCCTGTAGGATTTTTTCTTTTGTTTGAGAGCTTTGGAATTTGGCAATTACATTCCTGGGCATTGTCTTTTGGGGGTTTAGTGTAGAAGGTGTTCTGTGAGCTCTGTCAGTGGCTGTATTACCCCCCTGTTCTAGAATCTCTGGGCAATTTTCTTTGATTATATCTTGTATCACAATGTCGAGTTTGGTGTTTATTTCTGGCTTTTCTAGAAGTCTAATTATTCTTAAATTATCTCTTCTCCCTCTATTTTCCAGATCTGTCACCTTGTTGGTGAGATATTTTATGTTCTCTTCTAATTTCTTGGTATTTTGGCTTTGCTTTATTAATTCTTGCTCTTTTACCCGATTGTTGTCTTCCAGTTGCCTGATTCTGGTCTTTAAAGCCTGGTTTTCCTTTTCAGTTTGGTCACACCGGTTTTGTAGATACGTGAATTTCTTTTGCATTATTTCCCACTTTTCCTCCCAGAAGGCTTCCATCTTTTTGGTCATTTCTGATTCAAATTCTTCATGGGTTTGTGGAGAGTTTCCATTTCCTTTGGAAGGTTTCAGAGCATTTTCTTGTGTATCGTCTCCTATCTCCTCTGTATTTTGTATTTTGGCTCCGTAGAATGTGTCCAAAGTTGCCCCTTTCTTCTTATTTTTCTTGGGATTTTGGGGCTTCTGTGCTTCTGTGGAGTTTGCCATCTCTGAATGGGGAGGATTAGCTTTTCTTATCTCTGTCTGGTGTTCAGAGGCTTTAGTCCTGGGCAGATTGACCGTTCTATGAGCTTTCCCTGGGTTAAACTGAGTATGCCTTAAGGCAGTGACTTTCACTGGAACTGGAATGGAAGAATCCAGCCAGGGGGTTACACTCGCCCCCAGCTCTCTCTGTTTCCCTGCTGTTTGGGTGCCCCCTCGTCTGGGTCATGTTGCTTTCCAGAAGTTGCCTTCAGAATAGCTGGCCCTGAGGCTGTGTTGCTGGCCCTGAGGGTTGCTGTTGTTTCAGAAGACCCTGCTCTCTGCGGGGGGAGGGGTCTTGGCTTCCTGGAGCTCCTGAGGGCAGTGACTTTCACTGGGACTTGGATAGAAGGCCCTGAGGGTTACTGTTGTTTCAGATGACCCTGCTCTCGGAGGGGGGAGGGGCCGCGGCTTCCCGGAGCCTTGGACTCTGTGCTCCTACCCCTTAGGTCCGAGTGACCTCGGGTTCTGGCTTTTGAGGGGGGCCATAGCTTTTGATCCAGGTCCAGGTCCAGGAGGAGGATTCCCAGGGTCTATGCTGTTGATCGTTTTGAATTTCGGCGCTACGAGCATATAGTTTAAGATCGGTAGGGAAGGGTTTCCGGAGATCTGAACTTTAGCTTTCTCTAAGCCGCCATCTTGACCCGGAAGCTCTCTTAAACTATTTTCTAACCAGACTCTATACTTCTCCCAACTCTAATGCCATTCTTCCCAAATCGATGGGATATTTCCTAGGACCCGTTCACATTTTAGTTATAATCCTATCAGAAACAGGACAGAAACTTCCTCCATGGTTCCACCCAAGTTTTTCTAATTTAGCCTTCTATAACCTATTATTCCTAGGAAAATAAGGGAACCGAAGTGTCTAAAGCAGGAGTTCTTAATCTATGTTCTAAGAATTTAAAAAAATATCTTGATTACTTTCAATGTAATTGGTTTGTGATCCCATCTATATAATTTATATTCTGCATTTAAAACATGATGATAAAAGATCTGTAGGCTATATCAGACTGCCCACAGGAGCCATACCACACCAAAAAATGTTCAGAACTCCTGGTCTAGCAGAACATGGTTCCAACTTTGTAATTAAAAAAAAATAATCCTTAAGAATTGCTAGATGGCTCACAATGGGAGGTCCTGGGTTCAGATATGACCTCAGATATTTCCTAGCTGTCTAATCCTGGGTAAGTCATTTTACCTCCAATGCTTAGCCCTTACTTACTGCTCTTCTGCCTTGGAATCAATACTTAGTATCAATTCTAAACAGAAAGTAAGGATCTTTAAAAAGGAATTTGTACAGTGAGGTATACTACTTTACAAAAGGATATTAGCTACTACAATTTTTTTTATTGTATTCAACCTGAAATTCTACAAGCAAAGGAGAGTTGAGAATGGGGAAAAAATAGCTGGTAGATCTGGATTTTTGAAAATAGTAATGCAGGTGATTTTGCTTTAAACATGAAGATAATTATGATTTAGATGGTTCCTAGTTGGATTTTGTTTAATTTATATGGACAACTATAATAATGAGGGAGGAAAGCAGCTCCCCCTTTTCTTGTGGACTTCATAAAGGCTATATTGTTACACATTATTTTATTAGGGTAGATTCTGAGCTGACTCTGTAAAGAAAATAAAAGATAGGAGCATTTATGGTCCAATATCAAGGTGATGGCCATGCCATGTAGTAGAAGAAATCCTGGGCATGGAATCAAAGGATTTAGTTTTAAATCTTGCTTTGCACCTTATCATTTCTGTAGCCACTAACAAGTCATTTAATTTCTCTAGCTTAAAGACTTTTGCACTAAAAAAAGATATATTTAGAAAACTTTTAACTTCTTTCTTTTGTTATAAGATAATTATAAGGTTACTATAATTAATAATTATAATACCATACAGTATGCAATAGTTAATATAATATTAATGATATGATAATATAATATGATAATCAAGTTACTATATATTAAATAATAATTGATACAATATGATTATTAACAAGATGAGAATATAAGAATAAGAGGCAGTATTTATATTTAAGATTTGCAAAGCACTTTATGAACATTGACTCATTGTACCCTCATAGCAATCCTGAGATGCAGAAGTCTCCCTTTTAAGAAGAACCTGAAAAATGCAGGTTAAATGAATTGTCCAAGGTTACCCAGCTAGTGCTGAAAGGCATATTTTGGCTCAGGTCTCCCAGATTCCAGATCCAAATCTCTATATACTATCCTATCTACAAACTAAATCAAACTTCTCATAAGACATCACCAACAGGAAAATATTGTTTGTGATGTGCTAAAAGTAATTATTATTGAAACAAGAACATAGCCACCACAACAATGTCAATAACACCAACTGTCTAGTAAAAGAATAATCCTCCAGAGTGTCCAGGAAATAATTGAGAATACTACCCCACTCCTAACTGTTGAGAAGCAGCCTTGGCATAATGAATCAAGAGCTGGCAGAAGAGAGGTTCAAGTTCTCCCTCTGTCTGTGTCACACGAAACAAGCTATTTAACCTCTGCAAAACTCTCTGAGAGCTCCCTGTGCCAGTTATAGAGAAGGTGCCAACATGCATCATTGTGGCGAGGCTCCTCCTCTGAGAATTTTCTGTGCCAGTGAAATGACAGGTCCAGTCTCTTTCATATAAGAAGTAATAAATTTACTTTACTGAATAAGGACCAATCCACATTCCTGTATTATATACAAAGAATCATCCATAGATTCTGGTTTGGATAGCCATCTATACCACCCAGAACCTATCTGTGGAACCCTGTCTGAGTCTCTTTCCCTGTCTCAAGTCCAAACTGCTGTTTCCATACTCAAGAAGCTTCACTCGCTCCCTATTTTCTCTAGAACAAAATGCTTACAGCTAGCCAGACATAACATTTAAAGTCTTTCAGAACTTGAACTTCTACTGATTTGTCCAGAATTATTTCACGTTAATTACTCCTTGTCAGACACCCCATGTTTTAGCCAAACTAACCTGCTTCCATTCCCCACACTGAGCATCCCCTCTTTCCCATCCCATCATTTATCTAACCTGTTCTTCATAGTTGGGATGACTTCAGGCTCGTCCCTGGGAAACTGGTTCCTTTCAAATCAAGTGCACATACTATATTACTTCTCACCTCATTCTTCAATCCCAGATTTAATATTTTCTCCTACAGAAATTGTTTTATTTTCCTCTCTCTATATTTTATATTTATCCACCTATATGTACTTTGTATGACCTCAGTAGGTTGCAAGATCACTAAGGTTGGGAACTATCTTTGTCTTTTTAATTATAGTTTCTAACATAGGACCCTGCACATAGTAATTTGCAGGAAGGCACTTAAATGCTGGCTTCAAGGGACTGAATACAACTGAATTCATCAGTTTCCTCCTCTGACTAAGAAAGAGGTTGAATAAAGGAGTTCTAAGAACCATCCTGGTTTAAAATCTATTTTCTAATTATTCTATAATTTGAAATGGCCACTGACTTCTGAAATCTCCGCAAGCCCTGCCCAATAAAGTGATGGGAGACCTCCAGTTCTCCCTTCCCTTATGCTGAATCCTCCCTAGGCTGCAGTCCCAGGGCAGCACCACCAACTCAGCAAGGCTGGGGAGAAAGTCATCACGGCAAGGGGACAAAGTCAGAACCAAAATAAAATGTGTCATGAAAAAGGACATCAAAATTGTTATGAAATAAAATTGACTATAAAAGGGGACAGTTAGATGGATTAAAATTCAACTGAAATGAAAGGGAAGCAAATAAAACCAGAAAGAACATTGTGCTGGGAACAGAGGGACCACCCAGGGCATTTGAGGGTCAGCTGGCAACTGGCATTCCATTTACTCCAGGGAACACAGAAACAGAGGAGGTGCCCAGGATGGAGAATGGAACATGGCTTATCTCACAGACTTCAGGAAATCCCAGGAGAAAATAGAGGGATTGAAGGGCATTCTTGCATCTATGGGCTCATGCCTTGAGTCAGCCATAGAATTCAGTCCCATATAGCTTATGCTGTTATCCAAGCTTGGGAATGAAAAAGGGGCACACAGTGAATTGAGTGACAGGGTAAAATAGACATTTGGGGGACCTCAGTTTTACGACTTTTCTCATAACAGAGCATCTGAGAGGAACACAATATATTTTTGTCTCCCTCATTCCATCCAGCTGCTAATGTTTTTCACTCTAATGCTACCTTCTATCTACTCTGTTTATACTATTTTTCCTCCTTGAGTTTCAGCTAAAATACTACCTTTTCCCAGCCTGCCTTAATGTTAGGGTCTGAGGCTCTCTCCCTCTCCTCTGTCTCTCTGTCTCTCTCTCTCCTACCCTCCCTCTTCTCCTCTCTCCTCCTCTTTCTCTCTCTCCCCCTCCCTCTCCCTCTCTTGCTCCCTCTCTATTAAAATATATTTATATATAGATAATTAGATATCTAAAGTAAAATTTTCATATAGCTATTTTCATGCCCACATTAAATTGCAAATTCCTTGATGTCAATGACTATTTTTTTTTTATTTCTTTGTATCCATAACACTTAACCCATTGTCTAGAATGGAGTAGGAACTCAATATGTGCTTATTGATTTTAAAATGTATTGGTTGTTGGGGGCAGCTGGGTGGCTCAGTGGATTGAGAGCCAGGCCTAGAGAAAGGAGGTCTTAGGTTCAAATCTGGCCTCAGACACTTCCCAGCTGTGTGACCCTGGGCAAGTCACTTGACCCCCATTGCCTAGCCCTGACCACTCTTCTGCCTTATAGCCAATACACAGTATTGACTCCAAGATGGAAAGTAAGGTTTTTAAAAAAAATTGTATTAGCTGTTGTTTAGTTACTTTAGTTGTGTACTACTCTTTGTGAGCCTATTTAGAATTTTCTTGAAAAAGATACTAGAGTTGTTTTCCTTTTCCTTCTCTAGATCATTTTATAGATAAGGAAACTGAGGCCAACAGAGTTAAATGACTTGTCCAAGATCACACAGGCATCAAGTGTCTGAAGCCAAGTTCGAACTCATAAAGACAAATTGTCCTGACTTCAGCCCCGGTACACTATCAACTGTACCCCCAACTATCCTAAAAATAAACAAAAATATAAATGAATGAATAAATGTGTGTATATACACATACCGACATATATATCTGTCTACATCTAGCTATCTATATCATATTGAATGATGGAGTTGCTTGGGTTTTTTTTTCTTTTTTCTTCATATCCCCAGTGTTTAGCAGAATGTTTGGCACATAGCACTAACTAAAAGTTTATTGATTGACAAATGTGTATGTTGAAAAGATAGCTTAAGCACCAGAAGAAATGGTGCTTATACTCAAAGACAGAGCACTAAAGCACATGCCCTGACATCTCTTCTTCAAAATCCTTTCTGGTTCCTAACCATTGTTAATGTCACTCTCCCTGATTTCCTTTTCAAACATTTTGAGTACATACATGTGTATACACAATTGTTATCACAAGTGGAACTGGGAAGAGACTATTTGATTTTTGTCTTTGAATCCCCAGGACATGGTACATGATTAATAAATAATTATTGATTAAGTCATTGATCTGGGGAATCATTGATGAGGGGAACACAGCAGATGACTCCTGTTTGGGTCTGTAATACAAATGTGAGAGTCAGGAAATAGTCAAGTAAATTGATTTGTTGACTTTTCTAGAGCCAGATCAGAAGGAAGATATTTTAACTTCACTGTGGGTGGTTCTTGGAGAAAGTATTACTTTGGATGACATCTTTCATTTCCCTATCTTTGTTTGATAAAATTTCTTATCCAATAGAAAGATGTCCATTGGTATCTGATCCTGCTGTTCTCTGTGTCACTGAGCAAGCACAATGCTACCAAGTATAGCATAAAAGTTTCAGAAGCTTCTATTTATAGGGCAAATATATTTTCTGAGGCTGCTTCCTCGTTCAGAGCCCAGAGCTGGTTTGTAATTGGACTTCAGGGATCAGGAGTTCATTGTCCTCGTTTTACAGATAAGATAGTTGAGGCTCAAAGAGATTAAATGATTTGCTCAAGGTTACTAAGATGAGTGACCAACTGGAGGTCCCAACCCAGGTCCTCTGGTTCTAAAAGAGAGTTCTTAGTACTGCCCCATGCTGCCTACAAAGGAGATGAACAAGTAATCCCCCAAAACAGAAATGAAAACTAGTAGTCACCAAAAAGATGACTCTAAATGGCTTTTAACCAGGTATATAAAGATGAAAATAACTCTGAGGAATCACTTTATACCCAGTAAGTAAATAAAGAGAGAAATAAAAATCAATAGTATGGGGAGACATTGGAAAAATATATTAATTTCCTGATAACTAATTGTAAATTGGTTTAACTATTTTGAAAGAGGATTTCCTAGTAGGAGAAATACAAATATATACATATATATGTATATATTTGTATTTTATATGTATATATCACAAATCGGTTATATATACATACATACACACATACCCTATGTTCATGTTCTTTGACCTAGGAGTTTATTGGTTTATTCCCTCAGGGCATTATTAGCAGGAAAAGACAAATCTATATAAAAAATGCTCCTGGCAGCATGATTTCTACAAGCAACAATCTGGGGGAAAATGAATGCTCAAAGATTAAAGAATGGCTTAACAGCCTATGATACATAAAGACATTATGAAAAAAATTAAATATGAACAGTTCAAACATGGGAAAACTTTTTTGAAGTGATATAGAATAAAAAGAACAAAGCTGAATGAACAGTATTTACTTTATCTATGCAACAATGCTGAGAGATAGGTGATATTATTTCCACTTTACAGTTGAAGAAACAAAGAGACATAGGTAAAGTGACTTGTCTACTCATGCAGCCAGTGTCTATTTATTTTTTAATTTCATTTTTTAATTGTTTTACCCCCTTGGATTATACATGTATTATCACACAAAATATATTTCCATAGTATTAATTTTATAAGTGGATAATCTTATAAAACCAAAACCCCCAAATAGACTAGTGATAAATCATATTTTTTCATCTGTTTTCCTATTCCAGAAGTTCTTTCTCTGGAGGTAGATAGCATTCTTTTCCATAAGTCTCAGAATTATTCTGGATCATTCTTAGTAGCAAAGTGTATCACATTTGATCAGTCTACCATATTGTTGTTACTGTGTACAATGTTCTCCTGGTTCTGCTTATTTCACTCTGCATCAGTTCACATAGGTCTTTCTAGCTCTTTCTGAAATCATCCTGTTCCTCATTCTTTATAGCACAATAATGTTCCATTACCATCATATACCAAAATTTGTTCTGCCATTTTCCAATCAAGGGACATCCTTTAAGTTTCCGATTCTTTGCCACCACAAAGAGAGTAGCTATAAATTTTTTTGGACAAAGAGGTCCTTTCCCATTTTTTTTAATGTCTTTAGGATAGACCTGGCAGTGGTATTACCAAATCAAAAGCTATGCATTCTTTAAAGTCCTTTGCATATAATTCCAAATTGGCTTCCAGAATGGCTGGATTAATTCACAACTCTACCAGCAATGCATTAACTTCCCAATTTTGCCACAACCTCTCCAACATTTATCATTTTTCCTTTATTGGCCAATATGACATGTAGGAGGTCATAACTCAGAGTGATTTTCATTGTATTTCTCTAATCAATAAATTTTCGTTGGCCTTGTCCACATTTACCAATGGCATTCCCCCCACCTGCTTCTTTGCCAAGCTTCTATTATCATCTCTAAGTAAGCTAGAAAGTATCAATCATCTTAAAAGATAGGAATCTTTTTTCCTCTGAATCCTCATTTGAAGAGACTGTCTTAAAAGCCAACTCAAAAGAAATTAGAACCAACCATGTTCTTTTAAATTTTCTGTATCATCGTTATTATCATAAAATCATATACTTTTCAGGCCTTTCCAATTTAACAACCCAATAAATGCTTACAAAATCAAACCAAGTTGAACTGAATATCCTTGTGACATATCTAACAGGTAGGTAGGGGCAAGTATTATTATCCATGTTTGAAAGAAAAGGAAACTGAGGCTCAGAGAGGCTGTCGGGTTTTTGTTGTTTTGTTGTTTTTTTTTTTGGTCACCCAACTAGGAAAGAAAAAAGTCAAGATTTAAACCCAAGTCTTATTCCATGTGCTTTTCCCCTCTTGTAGTCTCAATCTTCCTGATTCCCTTCAGGGCTTCCTCAAAGAATATTTCAGGACATCTTTCCAAAACCAGGTAAGCCCATCTGTATTTAGAGTATCATCACAGACTAGGGCTGACCAGAAACAATTAAGTGACTCATGTTTGGAATTACAGTGGAATGGGACACTCAGGGATCATCTAATAGTAAACAAAAGGAAGTTAAATAGCATGGAAAATTTGTTTCAGCAAGGACACAGAACCGAGTCAGTAGTGAGCCACTTCTTTGCCTCCACACTCAACACAATGAATGGAAGCATGTGGGCAGGCTGGCAGAGGACCTTCTAACTGTTCCTATGTGGAGTTTTGTTCTTAGACCAATAAAGAAGTTAGATCAATCACCCCCAAACTGAGTCTTCTGGCTCAAGGACATTTTCAACACATTTTCTTTTAAGGAAAAAAAGCAGCCTAAATCTGCATGGGATAAAGCCTTGGGGAAAAAGCCTGCCCACCTACATGATATAATTATCATGCCAGCCATGATGAATGCACAAAAGTGAAACAACTTCAAAACTCTCAAATAGCTGAAGCACCCGAGATGTGGACTTAGATGATAATGAAATTTATAGTGATGGGTAGAAGTTTCCCTTTGGGTAAGCTCTGATTCAAAAGCATGAAAATGTTTAATTTTTTTATTTGAAAAAATTTAAATAATTGATTTAGAATATTTTTCCACATGAAAGTGTTTTAGAAGATTATAGTCTATTCATTTTCTCATCTGTTAGCCAATGGCCAAGCTACCTGTCTAGTTTTTCTGCTCAGTGTCTATTCTTTTCCTCAGTTTGGTTTTATTGCCCATTTTGATCTGCTATCCCTATTACTTTCCTCTTTTCATCATCTTCTCTCCAAGGCCACTTCTGATCATAATATATATATATATATGTATATATATATATTTATATATATATATACATTCAAAGAACACAATTCCAATTATATAAAATAACTAAAATTCCACTAAAATATCCCTTTGTATAAAGATAAAAGAATCAGAATCATAGACATATATGTTTTCCTTATAAATTTCTCTACATATTGCCATAAAAAATTAGCAACTGGGCATAGTGGACACAGTGCTGGCTTTGAAACAAGGATGTGCCAGGTTCAAATCCTGTCTCTGACATATATTGGATATTTGGCCCTTGGGCTAGTCCCTTTACCTTCTCTGGGTTCTGATCAACTCTTTGAAGACCAGAAATCATCAAAATAAGGCTAACCATCACTAGAAGAGCTTTCTTATTTGGAAATTACCTAAACCAGTGAAAGTACATGTCCAATCCCACTTGGTTGTGGTCATGATTCTGATAACAACCACCTCTTATGTCATTTGCCAACAACATGGTCTTTCTTTTATATGAGAAACTTGCAAATGGACAAAGAATACCAATCTAGGCATTTGATAAACACAATTTGATGATTCAATCCAACAAGCAGTAACTATGTGCCAGGCACTGTGTTCCATTCTGGAGACAGAAGACAACAACAAATCAATATTTGCCCTTCAGGAACTCACAGTCTCTTGGAAGAACATAATATGTGCACAGCTAAACATAATTGGGAGATATGGTGATCAAGAAAGACCTTCTGTAAGACACCGAGTTGCAACTGAGCCATAAAGGGAAAGAGGGTTTCTGAGTGATGGAAATGAGGAGAGATGGCATTCCAGTCCAGTCCCATGCCAAGAAGGCCAGTATGAATGACTTTAATGACTTTTAAAGTGCAAAAGTGAAGAGTGTGCAGTTAATTCGGAAAGATGTTTTGAAGCCATGTTGTAGAATTATTAAGAAGAAGGTTGGCCTCCAAAAGAAGATATCAGAAGATGTTTCCTTCTCCTCCTTTGCAGAGGTGGGAAGGGAGGTAAATGGCATGGAATATTGCATAAGACATATATAGAGATATAAACAATTTTACTGATTCATCTCTTTTTTCTCTCTCTCCCTTTTCTTCCCCCTTTTAAATTATTTGTTATAAAGGACAATACTCTGGGAAGAGGGAGGAGAAAAGAAATCTAGGCAATGTAAAAACCAACAAGGAAAAAAATCAATAAAAATCTATTTTTAAAAAGATAGGTTGAAGCTATATATAGAAAGGCTATAAACAGCAAATTAGAAGTCTGTATTTTGATGATGCTGATGAATTTCATGATGACTGATTATGAAGACCACCATATCCCTACATTCATTTATCTTAAAGGCCATTGATGCATTTATGTGAATATCTTGAATGATTCATTCCAGTATTTTCACAAATGATCTAAATCATCTACAGAGCTGGGCTGGCAAATTCACTAGGGGAATTTTGAAAATAATTAATTATGGTAGCTTTGGAGTACTTGGAGAAAATGATTAGTCCAGATCCAGAGTAAAACACATAGATCAGAGAGTGTGCGAAGGCTAACATGTAGTGACCAGGAAAGGATGCCATTTGAACCAGATTTTAATGAAATAACTAATCATTTGCTTTGTGTTTCTCCTTTTAAAGCCCAACTGGACCAACTCTGTGCTAATTTTCCAGTGCTGTACTACTACTGATACCTGCCTTTCCCAATTCCTGTCTAGCCCTTGGGTTTGAATTACAGTGAACTC
This sequence comes from Monodelphis domestica, assembly GCF_027887165.1. Taxonomy (NCBI): domain Eukaryota; kingdom Metazoa; phylum Chordata; class Mammalia; order Didelphimorphia; family Didelphidae; genus Monodelphis; species Monodelphis domestica. Next base: position 294,573,206 of record NC_077231.1, read on the forward strand.
TCTGGTCTGACCATTCCAAATATGCTTTCTATTCTGGCTCATGCAATTTCATATGCTCTGGCTAAGTCATGAGTTTATTTACAAAGCTGATGTAAAACCTGCCCTTTTCATTCACATACATAGACCCTTTTGCTCACCCCTACAGAGGCTCACAAACCACATTTCCAACCTTCAGACACCCAGAGCTCTTAAAACTTCTTTCATTATCAGGGTAGATTGTTACTGTTTTTCTTTATTAATTTCCTTTAAACCTTTATGTCCCTCTGCGAGGACCATTAAGGGCTAATTTTGCTAACATGGAATCTGTGGCTGAAGGTGAAATTTTGAATGATATTGAAACAAAATCAGCACTGCTCTTGGGATTTAAGAATGTTCTCCTGCAGGGGGCAGTTAGGTGGCTCAGTGGATGGGAAACCAGGCATGGAAACAGGAGGTCCTGGGTTCAAATTTGATTTCAGACACTTACCAGCCTTGAGCAAGTCACTTGACCCCCATTTCCTAGCCCTTACCACCCTTCTGCCTTGGAACCAATACAAAGTATTTATTCGAAGATGGAAGGTAAGGGTTTTAAAAAAATCAAAAAATGAATGTTCTATTGTGACAAGGATATTGAATGTCCATCTTGCTTAACAGACTTTTAACCAGAAAAAAAAAAAAACAAAACCTTTAGACAAAAATTGGCTAGTGCAGTTAATTTTTCAATCTCTCTTCCAGGAGAACCATACATTCTTTAAGAAGATGATGGAAAACAAATCTCACAGACTTGATACAAATTGTATTTTTGATGCTGTTTTGTGGCAACTTGATGACAAATTATAAAGGAAACTCCGTGACTTCAGCCATCAGAGATTTTTAAAAGAAGTTGCCTCATTTTCAGGAAATGTGTAGAGGACCACAAGGGAGTAGGTTTGGGAAAAGTCAGATACTCTTCTTAGAATTCCAGCAATGCATAAATATAAAAAGGGTCAGCAGGAAAGCAAGTGAGCAGAACAGAAACTTCCATCAATTCCTCAAATGCAAAGGGAGATATTATAGCGGGGGCATTAAGCCAAGAGCAATAAAGGAAACACAAACGCAAACACACACACACACACACACACACACACACACACACACACACACACACGGCTAGATATATAGAGTAAAAAATTAGGAAAGCTAAAGCAAGAATTAATTTAATAATAATAACTAATATTTATATATTGCTAATCTTTGCAAATTACTTCCTTTGTGGTAGCCCCTGAAACATGACTATTACCAGTTTTATTGTTATCCTCAAGTACTATAGGGCAGTAGAAAGATTGTTTTGGTTGACTCCACAATGGGACCTGGATTCCTATTAATAACCTATATGATCCGGGAGGAGTCGTATTTCACTAAGCCTCAATTTCTTCCATCTGTAAAATGAAGTGATTGGACAAGACAATGCTTAGGTGTAATGTAACTGAAAGCATACTGGCTTTGGAATCAAAGGACCAACCCTGTATTCAAATTTCTCTTTTAACATTCAGTTTGCATTTATTAATTTCTTTTACCTAATTAAGTCAATTAACTTCCTATGACCTGATTTTTTTTTTTTAATTTCCCTGGGTCTCAGTTTTCGCATTTTTAAAATGATGGGCTTATACTACATGTCCTCTGAAATTTCTTCTTTTTCTAAGTATCCAGTTCCAAAGGTGACGAAACCAAAGATTCAAAATGGTTAAATGATTGCTCAAAGCCACAGAACACTCAGTCAATCAATAAACATTTATTAAGCTCTTACTTTGTGCAGCACTGGATTAAGCATGCAATTTACACAGAAAAGACAAATTTTTAAAAATCCTATTTTCAAGGAGATTGCAGTCCAGTGTTATATCAGAGTTGAGCTTGAACTTATGTCCTCCACGCTCAAAGGTCTTTCTAAATTGGGATGTCATTAAGAGGCATTTTGTAAAAGGGCAGAAATAGAAGATAATTAGTTTATTCACTAAGGATATTTGCCAGTAGGTTTGGCTAGCTAAAATTCTCTTCTTAGAAGAGTGGTAAGATTAGAGATGACCTATGGAGATGGAAAGTAGAGGAGACTAGAAACAGCAAAACAGCTGGTCAATTCAAAGCCCAGCAAGGCAGGGAAAATGCTTATCAGACCAATTATTTTTTATGACATCAGCTTGGCTTTAGGGATCAGAAACAAACTGAAGAAAGACAAGATGAATAAAGTATGATTATGGGAAAGCCTGGCACAATGATAAGATGGCTAGATAGTCTGACAAAGGATCAGTGGTATGGAGTTATTTACAAAAATGAGTGTCTCTTGAGATGTTGGACAAACATTCCATAGAAACCAGAAGGTAATGTTTCTTTGACTCCCAGATAGCCTTCTTAAGGCATTATGTGAACCTTTTAGGCCAGTAAGTTGTGCTAGCTGGGGAGAACCTGGAAAGGTTCCAGAAAAGAGTGATCCACCTAGTAAAAGGGCAAGCCAATACACAAAATGGGTCAGAGGTATTGGGGCTATTTGTACAGAAGAGGAAAGACTGAAAGGTTCCTCCACAATCATCTAAAACTATTTTGAAAAGCTAACATATGAAGGATGGGAAACAGATGTTCTGCATTTCCACTAAAGATGGAACAAGCAGACATTGGGCTTAACATGCGGCCGGAAGGATTTAAATTGCTTTAGCTGCAATCTCGTCTGGAGGCAGCAGAGCATGCTTTATAAGCTTTTTGGTCCTGAGATTGTAGGGATGAGTGCTTGGAGTTCCTATTCTGAACCTTTCACTCTCTCATTTTTAAAGAGGCAGCTTGTTCCTCAGGGTACCCAGGGTTGACCCCCAATCTTTTGTCTCCCTTTCATTCTCCAGATCTGTGATTTAAATGCCAGAGGGAATTCCTGGACAGGACATTCCCTCTTGCAATGCACACTGGCAATTCATGTGGAGCATATAATCTTTTCCCATTTGTGACTTTAAAAAATTACTTGTTAAAATTTTAATTAAGACCTTTTTAAAAAACCCTGTATTTTACATTTCAGTGATGGACATTTAAACAAAGGAATTTCAACAAATGATTTATCTTTTATTTCTAAGGACTCAAGCTTGTAATAAAATATTAAGTTTCAAAAGACTCTTAAGCAAAGCAAAGAAACCCAAGAGAAAAGGGGAAAATGAAGACATGCCAGACTTTTTAACATAAACTATCATAAAATTTTTAGTGATGATGAAATATTCCTTTCTCCTATTTATGCTTACATACATGGTATTTTCTGATGCAAGGGAATAAAGCTAATCATCAATCCCACCAATGAGAGGTCTCCATGAAAATGAAAGTCTGTAACAACTGTAAACCTTAGAAAATATGAAGAGATCCCCTCAGCAGTCCAGGATTCAGGGGTGGGGAAGGGGGGATCATATCAATTTCCAAGCTCTGCATTTTGTGACATTTAAAAGTCTTTGACATGGTGTATTCATACTTTGATTTCCTAATGTCCTTATAAAGGTCATGTTTATGGTATAATAAGCACACATTTGCAAGGGTTATTAATCAGAGAAAAGCTATATTACAAACAGACTCTCCTAGAATTTTTACCCATTTTAATGTGGAACATATTACTGCCTTAAGAATGTCACATTTTTCAAGAGTGCCCTTGGGAAAAAAAATAAAAAGAACAATGAATTTCTTTCAATGGGATGTCTTCATTGGAGATTAAATCAAGAGTGCAGTTTAGCAGGAGGAATGACAAGTATGGATTCTGTTATTTCAGTAAACTTCAATGGCTATGAATGAAATTCTAATTTTTAAACCAACCCTTTGCAGCAGCTACATTTCCAGCTTTCCAAGAAACCAATGAGGTCAGTCACCTTTATTAACAATCCACCAAGTGTTGATGGTAGAGATTTCTAATTCATATGCAGTGAAAGAAAAATCCTTTTTTTTTTTAATGTTAAGACATGTTGTAAAACTCCAAGTCATCTAGCTTTATTATTCTGCAGAGACGCCATGCCCACTTTGCCTCAGCAAGGGAGACATTAGATAGCCTCCTTCTTGCTCAGCGTTCTAAGAGCACAAGGAGAAAGGCATGAATCACTTTTTGTCCCCAAGACCCGCCGAAGAGTGGCAATATCTTGAGCATCTTTGTGGCTAGTGGCTACCTGCTGATGCTGTTTCTGACTGACGAGGAAACGTCCTATGCTGAAATGTAAGCATGACTCTAGTTGTAAAACTGGAAATTATATATATATATATATATATATATATATATTTATATAGATAATATATACACACATACATAATATTCCCTTCTAGCACTTGAAAAACAACTGTTTTCAAAGCCATATTAGAAGCGGACAGATTGTATCATTTCAATGTATCTATATCTTCCTCCTTTTATTTAAAATGTTTTCCTTAAGCAAAAGTCTAATGAGTTTTGCCAAGCAAACGAGCAGAATGGTGACATATTCTGCTCAGACAACAGAACATATTGACATAAAGAAGCCATTCTGGCTAATGCTGGGTCAAACCCAACTCTCGTTCTGTAGTCAAATGCAATCAGCTCTCGATAGGGGAAGTATACATGAGAGCGAGAGCAGGTTCACTTGGCAAATGATTAGTGATGATATTTGGACAACACCAATTACTATCAAACAATGAATTTCCTTAAAAATCCTCCGAGACAGAGCTGCATATCTAATTCTCTTAATTTAGACAGTAAGGGGATCCAGATGCAAATTATTAACTATTCTAGAGTCTGACAGAGACAGAGTGAATAAATAATAATAAATCAGAACATTTAATACATCATCTTAGTTGGTCTTTATAATAGCCCTGGAAGTCAGATATAACAATAATAATAATAATAGTATTTATTTTGCTTTACTCTATCCTAAGCACTATGCTAAGTGCATTATAATTATTATCTCATTGAGTCCACCAATATCCTTATAAAATACTGGCTATATAATCCCCGTTTTAAACTGAGACAGAGAATAAGTGACTTGCTCAGAGTCATATATTTAGTAAGTATCTGAGGCTGGATTTGAACTCAGATCTTCATTCTAGGCCATGTACTCTAGAAACTGTAAAAATGGAGATTTGCACCCCAGACTTCAATCCCCAGAAGTCCTTGGTACTTCCCAGAATTCCATATAATCTCACCTGAGTCCTCACCTGAGTGCGAGAACAGAATTTTTATTTAAAGAGCTCTCTGCCTCCCAAGACTCTCTTCTTCCACTTCTAAGCACACTCCTCTCTCTACCTGGCATGTAAGATGTAGAGTAAGTGGCTCTGAATGGGCTATTCAGCTCTAGGCACGTGCTTTTTTTATTTTGTATTTTCTTATTTCCTTGATTTCTAATAATCTTAATAAACCTCATAAAATGTAATACTTTTAGTAGAGAAACTAATTTAACTGTTACAAAACTGAGCTGCCCTTTTCATATGCATTTTACAGAGAAGCCAAGTTAAGTTCAGGTTAAGTTACACAGCTTAAAGTTACACAGCCAGTAAGTTTCTGAAGCAAGATTTCAACTTATGTCTCTCTGATTATAAATCCAGTAATCTACCTATCATAGAAGAGCTAAAGTCTCCAGGAATAAATCTCTCAGCTATGAATAACAAAAAATAGAAAGCACGGCTTAAAGGTCAGAAGAAGTGAAGATTTTAAAAGGTGGTAAAAATAGGGAAGGAGTGTTCAAACGCTTCAGAAATCAAGCAACTCCTTCTAGCAAGTTTTTATCAAGTATGGAAAACAAGACATGATGATGTCATGGGGAGAGTCAGGGTACAAGACAAGTCAGGGTACAATTTTTTACATTCATGAAGAAGATCATGAGAAGTAAGTAACTTTTTCATTGACATACTGGGAAAGCTTCATGTCATTTCATTTGTGCCTTGAGATTATAGGATTAGATATTTCTGCAAATCTAGAAATTTAGAATAATAAATAGTAAAACAATTATTATAAATATGAAAATTATAAATTACACATACAAATGTTTGAAATGTTCTAAAATAATATAATAATAAATAATAAAAAGACTTCAAGAGATGACCTAGTCTAACCATTCATTAGAGAGAAAAGATAGCTATGGGCAGAATAAAGGAAAGTGACTTAGGAACATAGGTCTAAAGGTAGAAGAGATGTCAGAAAAGATCTAATCCAATAGCATTTTTGCAGATGATGAAACTGAGGACCAGGGAGTTCAAGTGATTTACCTTAGTCTATATATGCAATTAGTGGCAGAGAAGGAATTTAAAAAAACAGATCACAGGAGCATTGACCTAAAACTAGAAGGTACTTCAGAAACATCTAGCCCAGTCCTCCCATTTGAGAAAAAGGAAAACTAAGGTTCAGGGAATTTGTCACTGTACCAAGATCTTAGGAAGCATTCCATATAGGTCTAGAGGGGGAAAAATGGAGTAGAATAGAAATTAGAATTAAAATAATGGATAGAGTGGAATAGAGGTTGGATTTAAAACTCAGGAGACCTGAGTTTGAGTATAGATTATGTTTTTTGTTCATTCTTGGTCCTGCATTTACAAAATAAGGCAAGAGAAGGCAAGGAATAATTAAATATTTTGTGCTAGGTACTTACTAAGTGCTAGGCATATTAATAAATGGGGAAAAAGACTCCCTGACCTCAAGGACTTGATGTTCTAAGGCAGGAAGCTAATACGCAAAAAGAAGATGAACATATAGAAGAGTAGGGAGGGGAAAAAGATATGGTATCCAAGTCCAGTCAGAAGCAAAGGTGGAAAAAGAATGAAAGTTCTTGTTAGTGCTATAAGGGGCTTAGTAATTTCCCCATAGCAAGGAATCCATTATCTGCAACACCCTGTTGCTCCTAAAATTGCTCTCAACTGATAGCATGGCTTCTCTCCCAAAATGGAAACTCCCCAGGGGTGGGGGTAATTCACCAATAGGAAAAAGCAGCTACCACAGGAGAGGGATGTTCCAGGGTGAGAAGGAAGTTTTAAGGTAAGAGGGCAGATGAGCCATATGTGAGGTATAACCTCTTGGTTATATCAAAGACATGATTTGAATCCAAGTCTCTGACCTGTCCAGTGTTCATTCTCTTTCCTTATATTATGTGGCTTTTCATAATAAATTTTTTAAGTGTTCGGGGCCCCCAAAGTTTTTAAACTACATATACTCTTTGACTCAGATGTAGCAATCTATACCTGTAGCCCTAGGGCGCAGCGATATAAAAGAAAGAGGGAAAGTTCATATATAGTGCTCTTACTCTCTATTTAGATATAGATACATATAGCAGCTATTGTAATGGCGGAAAAGAACTGAGTTCTGATGGGATGCCCATCAATTGGTGACTGACTGAGCAAGTTATGAGATGTGAATATGAAAGAATGCTATTGTGCTGCAAGAAACTGTAAAATGTATGTTATTAGAGAAATATGGAAAGCCTTTGTATGAAATGATGCAGAATGAAAGTGAGCAAAACCATTCTAATAACTCATCCATTTATGAGAGTGTAAAAACAAATAACTTTGAGAGATTTAAGAAATGCCAAATAGTCATGATTCCAGAGGACCAGAGGATGAGTTAGGCCACCCATCTTTTGAGAGAGAGGTGGTAAATTCAAGGTTTAGGCTGAATCATATATTTTTGATTATGCCAATATGAGAATTTGTTTTACTTGAATATAAATATATTCATTGCATAGATTTTGTTATTTTTCTCTTTTTCAATGGTAGATGATAGAAAAAGCAGATTTTCAGACATCAAAAAGATAAAATAAAGAGATAATGAAAATAGAGTTTCAGAGAAGCTTGAGAAAACTTTGACTTAATACAGAGTAAAGTGAATAGAAGTATATTAAAAATTATATAATAACTACATTGTAAAGACAAACAACCTAGAAAACTTAGCATTCTAATGAATATTTACAGACCAATCATGATTCTGGAGGACCAAGGATGAAGTAGGTTACCCACATCCTGACCAAGAGGTGATAGTCTAAAGATTCAGAATAAGATATATTTTGGGACATCAGTCAATTTAGGATTTTTTTCCTTGCCTGAGTGAATATTTTTATGAGGTTTTAATGTTTTATTTTTCTTCTAGGTGAAGGATATAATGGGGAGAGAGAATTAGAGAAAATAAATACTGGCTAATTAAAAACTGATTTAATTTTTAAAAAGAAAAATGTTTTTAAAAAGAGTATACCTATATCACAAAAAGGATATTATTTTTTTTAATAATACATTGAAAAAGAACAAGTGAACTCCCCCATCCTCAAGCTAGGCAAACTCCTAAAGGACATTCAACTGGGTATGAATGACAGGCAGTATTCAGTGACAAATCATCCTGCTGGATGTATCATCTAATCTGCAGCATTTATTAGCATGTGTAAAAGACTTAGAATGTCTCTTAACAGCTTTGTTAGAAGGAAAGAGGTTAGAAGGAGTGTCACTGGGGACAGGTACTAGGAGCTGTGGGAAATCTGTAGCAAGGAAACTCTCTTAGATCCCATGATGTGTGTAGTTTTATTACAAGCCAGAAGATGAAATACAACTAGTAGAGCAGATGAACAAAGCTACCCTAAAGGGCAACGGAAGTCTAGCTGCTTAATGAAACCATTTTTATTCTCAAAAGAGACTTGTGAAATTATCCTTCTTAAACCGCCACTAACTTCCTCCTTCCTCTGATGACTCACTGTTGCCTGGACCAGATGCTGAGGTCTGGGATGCTCAGAAGCTGAGCCATGGGAGCCCATTTCCAGTCTTTACATCCAAACTGGAAAGGTTTCAAATCCAAGACTTATTATTGGTGACTTATACCTCTATCAGGGCAGGGTAGTCAAAGAATGGCGTCCATCTGCCATCCAGCTCTCACCTGTAGCTCCAAGAAATTGTAATATTCACCATGGCCATACCCTAGTAAACCATCTTAGCAGATGGACTAAACCAGTTTGAGGGTAACCAAAACTTGAGTTAGGGGGACATCTATCCAGATAAGTGAAGACATCCCCCCAAGTGGAAAGGGTGGATGAGAACAATTTGTACCAATGACTATGAAGACAGATGAAGTAGGAGCTATGGAGTGCTTAGAGCTTGTTTAGACATGAAAGAAGGCAAAGTCATCTCCTGCATCCTTGGCCATCACCAGACATTTTGACTTTTGTCCAACCATTTGACTTTGTTGCCTCTGGAAGAAAGAATCAAGCTCATAACTTTGTGTAACTGCCTCACTTCAATCCAACTTATGCTCATGTCAAAAGAAACTGCCCATGATGCCATTGTGGTCCAAGAATGTAAGCCAATGAACTGGCATCTATCATTTGAGGGCCAGACTATATACAAACCACGTTTCTAAATAGAATATCCTTTCTAACAAAGGTATGGCAACTTGCATTTTACACCAGGATGTCAAATTCAGGTGGAATAATGGTATTTCCAACCATCAGGAGCTAGAAACTAGCAAGTTTAGTCTCTGGTCCTCTGGCCCTTCTTGTCCCACCCTTCTCCTACCTCTGGACAGGAACCTTCCAGCAACTTATTATCACAGGACTGTCCCAGAGTCTTTGCATCTCCATCCATGCATCAACATCCAGTGTTGTCGCTACATGAGGGCATTTGTGATACTTGACCAAGATGCCAGCATCCTGTAGGATGGCTCTAATTTTATCTACTGTCCATGTGAGCCTAAGCAATTCACTCTTCCCCTTAGTTTCTTCATCTATAACAGGGATGTAATAATAGCACCTCTTCCAGAGTTGTTGTACGGATAAAATGGAATATTTGAAAAGTTCTTTACAAATCTTGACAGGTACTAGAAATGCCAGCTATTGTTGTTGTTGTTGCTATATGTATTTACTATGTTTTATTGATTTTTATTGTACATGTATATATTATTATATATTTATCATTCTCAAGGATGTAACTCCACCCAAGTAAAAGTCTTCCCTACTAACAAAAACCAATTCACCGGAATAAACCAATCTATTGACAACATCCAAGAATGTACATCTGAGTCTTTGTATTCATTCTAGCCTATTAAAGCTGTTCTTTTTAGTCACTTCAAACTGGGACAACCATCTCCATAACCATGGAGGGACAGAAACCTATGCCAGTGGAAGGAATACACACACCAATGAAACACTGCCCTGGAGATATTATTCACCTCATTTAAATCAATCTTTAAAGGTCCTTAGAGACTAAGAGCATTTAGGAGCTTGCAAAAGGAGGGCCAATGGTAGTAGGTGATCTTTCTCTAGGAAAGTAACCCAGTTTGCAAAATGTGTGCCATCAGAGAAAAAAATGGCCCCTGTCTTGGAATCTTAGCTTAAAGCTTCCAGTGGTTGTGTGTGGATTTGATCATGAATAAGCATGGCTTCTGGCCTCAGTTTACAGGAAGAGAATTGGCCCTGAATGGTCCATTTAGTAGAGGTGCTCTTAACCTGGCATACATGAACTTTATAGATAAAAAGACAGAAATAGATGGATAACTGAATGTCACTATAATTGTTTTACTTTATCATTTCATGCATTTTATTTTATACATTTTTAATCTTTTTTTAGAAGGGATCCACACATTTCACAAGGACACTCAAATCAATTAAGAATCCTTGATTTTAGACATCCACACCAATAACAGCAATGCTCACAACAGATGTTTCAGAGGCAAATATAAAATGTCCATAACAGACTCCACAGTACAGTACTATGCCAGAAAGGAAATGTATTTCTCACTTCAGCTATCCCTGGGAGCATAAGCTCTTACAGCCCCTCATAATAATTTTATCCTCACTATTCAAAGTGCAGACACTATTAAATCTATTCCATAAAGGAAAGTCCTATTACCCCTTTAAAATTTCTGGGTGTTTAATACCAAATATCTATTTGGCTTCATACAGTAGAAAGAAGAAGAGTAAATAACAATAGATTTTACAGACAGCTCCCTATTATTTATACCATGCATTGTTGTTGCCTATTTTTTTTAATAGCTTCTCCTCTCTACTTCTTTCCTCCATTAAGGACCACACCAGAAATCTTGTGGCTAAGCATCTTACAGTTTAATAATAGTGTCAAGCTTGAAAAGGATCAATTCTCCAAACAGAGATGCCAGAAGTTTAAAGGGCCAGTTTGCCCCTTGTATACAAGAGGATAAACACATAAATAAATAGGTAACTATAGACAGAAATAGGGCAGCGAGGGGGAACAGTGAATAAAGAAGGTTCAGAGTCAAGAAGACTCATCATAAGTTCAAATCTAGCTTCAGAAGCTTACTACATGTATGACCCTGGGCAAATCACTTAACCCTGTTTGGCTCAGTTTCCTCATCTGTAAGATGAGCTGGAGAAGGAAATGACAAATCAATATCTTTGACAAGAAAACTTCAAACAGGCTCACAAAGAAAAACAACTGAAAATGACTAAATAAATAGGAATAGAGATAATAATAGAGATAGACAGATATAAGGATAAAAAAGATTCTCTTGGTTTATTTGCCCATCAATGGAAACTGAGTATCTTTAACCTGTTCCATTCAGCAGAATTGAATTTTCTGGTGGACAAGTCTAAAGCTATTTCTCAGTACTGTGTCCCCAGCACTGACCATAGTATTTTGCACAAAGCAGATATTCATTAAATATTTGTAGTTGAACAATTCTCCTTTTGAAAAAAAAATTTAAATAAAATGTGAGTAATGCATATGTGTACACATGTGTATCCATGAGGATGTTCAGCACATATGTGTACACATATTATTATGTTTGCATGCATTTTCATAGGTGCACATGTTTAATGTGTACATTTCATTGTGTATATGTATATGTGTGTGAATAGATATGTATGAATTCTATGGATCTATGCCAATATATATGTATATACAGATTCTGTGTTTATATATGTATGCGTCTATATAGAGGAAGGAGGAAGGAAGGAAGGAAGGAAGGAAGGAAGGAAGGAAGGAAGGAAGGAAGGAAGGAAGGAAGGAAGGAAGGAAGGAAGGAAGGAAGGAAGGAAGGAAGGAAGGAAGGAAGGAAGGAAGGAAGGAAGGAAGGAAGGAAGGAAGGAAGGAAGGAAGGGAGAGAGGGAGGGAGGGAGGGAGGGAGGGAGGGAGGAAGGAAGGAAGAAGGAAGGAAGGAAGGAAGGAAGGAAGGAAGGAAGGAAGGAAGGAAGGAAGGAAGGAAGGAAAGAACGATGGAAGGAAGGAAAGAACGACGGAAGGAAGGAACGACGGAAGGAACGATGGAAGGAAGGAACGACGGAAGGAAGGAAGGAAGAAGGAAGGAAGCAGGAAGCAAGGAAGGAAGCAAGGAAGCAAGGAAGCAAGGAAACAAGGAAACAAGGAAACAAGGAAACAAGGAAGGAAGAGAAGGAGGGAGGGAGGGAGAGAAGGAAGTAGGTAAAACAACATACATAGTTTTAAAATTTGTTTGCTTTTTCTGGCTTTCTCATAATATATATGAAAGAAATATACATACTAATTAAGGTGATTTGCATATTTGTTTATTTGTGTATCCTTATTAAAAGGTCCAAAGCTTCTAGTACCTTGGGGAAAAAAAAAACAATACCACTTTTATATCATAAGATGGGTGTAGGGGGTGACATGGGCCAATGCTGATTTGATCAAAGATCCATTGAAGCATGCTTACCACCCTTAAATAATTTATAGGTAAGATGATAGAAGCTGTTCTAATTCATCCCTCTGGTACTTACCCTTAGAACTTTATGTTAAAAGGGTGTAAGATCCAAAACAAATCCTATTAAATGGCTGAGTGTCTGATAAATAAAACATTTTAGACATGAGCATACTCATTCCCCATCTAAACATTATTTTTACTCAATAAGTTTATGTGAAAGCACTTGCTCATAAAGGACAACGATAACACATAAAATCTCAAGGTCAAAGATGTGTCTGCTGGCTATTTCCATATTTTACATTTGCCAAGAGAGTTTTGCACTAGTGGCCACTCTTTGCCAAAGGTCTAGCTAGACACTGGCACCCCTTAAGAAGACTCTCACCACAGAGACTTGGAATTTTATAGCTAGAAAAGATTCTGAGATCAGCTGCTTCAGTCTAAGCTTCTAGATGAGAAGCCAAGGGGCAACACTGTGAATTGATTCCCCTTAACTCACACAGCTTGTAAGTGGGACTAGCCTGCAGCTTTTCAAAGCATATAATTGTTTCTGGCTCTGTGACTATGCTTCATAGACTGCCTGACATTTTTATTCTGAGTCCTACAACACAGATAGTATTTCTTGGTTATTCACACTCAATATGACACCATGATTCTCCATGATATCTTTTTGATTAGCTGACAAAGTGTGAGGGAACATTAGTAGGAGTGATTTCTCAAAGTGTACAAGAAAATACCAAATAATTAACTGCCTCCAACTTATGTAGCTAGCCAAAGGGGAATACTCCAGGATTTTAGTGACAGGCCTCTGGAGGAAAAATGAGGATCAAAATGGGTTACAAATGATAGACATCATGACTTTGGAAAGGGTGAAAGGAGGGAAAATTCCTAGAGATTAGAAGATAATAAGCATAATTGTAATCAAATTCATAAGGAGTATAACTAAAATGAAAATATGTTAAAAATAAATTGTTTCTACTATATGGGAGACTGGCTGAAAAAAGAGCTGTACATATGGCTAATTTTAGTTAATGAGGGATAATTTGGAAACCTTTGACCACTGGTACTCAAGTCTCTCTGGAAACCAGGGGGAAAGGAAGGAAATATAATCAAATTGGAGAAGTATATGTGTGTGATATATATATATATATATATGTATATATAAATATAATTGATAGATAGATGGATGGATATATAGATAGATGGATGGATGATTGGATGGATGGATGGATGGATGAATAGATGGATGGATGGATGAATGTATGGATGGAGGGATAGATGGGTAGATATATGGATGGATGGATAGATGGATGGATAGACAGACAGATATAGTAACAGTGTTGAATATATAATGATGGAATACCAACACTTTCTAGGAAAAAAACATAATGAAAGTAAGATCCAACATGATGTAGAAAACAAATTTCTAAAATTTAGTTTTACTGGAGACCTCACCAGAAATGTTTCTGCTACTGAATCAGAAGGATAATAGTTAATTATTAATAACCCAAAGACCTAGAATTAATTTGGTGACTCAACTCTTGTTTGTATACTTTCCAGGAGGAAAATGGGTTTGGGGGGTGAAAAGAAGGAAAATAGGCAAAAAAGGGAACTTCAGAGGTCATTTAATACCATTATTTTATAGCTGAAGTCCAAAAGAATTCATGTGAATTGTCCAATGTCAGAGAGTTAGTGAGTGGACTAGACTGAATAGAAGTCAGATTTTCTTGACTGAACAGGCTGGTACTCTTTACATGAAACATTTGCCTCATAGACAGCATGGATATAAAGCCATATCTAGGATAGGATGATTAGTGCCTTATCCCAAGGTAATGGAATTAAGAAACATAGTTAGCACTTCTAGTCCTTGAAAACAACAAATCTTAGCTTTAGGAGTCTGGGGTGAGCTTTCCCCTCCTTCATACTCTTCTTCACTACCACCATCCTGTCCACATCAGGAGGAGCTCATGCTGTTGTCTGGGACCTCAATTAATATCACCGAACAAAGTACAACGTATGTGTGATATGTACTCAATTTGTGCCACTGGACTCTAGTGCTCTAGATTTTTACATCTACTCCCAGGGTGTTAAGAGAGACTATGAAACGCTTTGGACACTTGCTATGGAGCCGTCTTGTACCACATATTGCTTTCATATAAGTTTAACTAGCTTTTTAAGACTGAAGTAATCACCATGAAAGAGCATTCAGAACAACCAAGTAGGGTCTATGTAGGGCTCAGGGTTCATAACAAGATAATTACTCTTTTTTCCACTATGTAGGAATAATACATAGTTACCTTATATTAATTTAGCTTTAGTCTGGACAAATCCCCAGTAGGAAACATTTTTTGTTTGTGTGAATATTATTAGCTTTCAACCTTTCTCTTGGAAATGCCAACTTGGGGGCCAATTATCATGCTACACCCAGGAAAATTGAATTTTCTGACTCCAAAAAACTTCCATTTTTCCAGGTGTTGATTTCCCATGACCTAATTCAATCCCATGATGGAGGAAGTGCCATACAACAGAAAGAGCTTTTGAATTGGAATATAGGTTCAAATTCTACTTCTAACATTTAATAATTGTGTGACTTTAAGACACTTGTCCTTGCTGGGCCTCAGTATTCTCAGATATTAAGTGAGATCACCTCTCAGGTGCATTCCAGCTATAGACCTATGACCTTCATCTTACTGTATATTACTAGAGACCAGGCCAATGTCTCTTGCACCCTCACCCAAGAGAGGATGATAAAAAAAAAAATATATATATATATATATATATGTATATATATATATATATATATATAAAACTTTGGGGTCAGCGAGGTGGGTCAGTAGATGGAAATCCAGGCTAGGAGACAGGAGATGCTGGGTTCAAATTTGGCCTCAGATATTTCCTAGCTATGTGACCATGGGCAAGTCACTTAACCCCCATTGCCTATGCCTTATCACTCTTATGTCTTAAAACCAACATGCAGTATTGATTCAAAGACAGAAGGCAAAAGCTTTTTAAAAAATTAAAATTTAAAAATTTAAAAAGAATGCATAGACTCAAAAAAAATATAGCAAGTGACTCTAGACAAAGGCGTAATTTCTCAAAAAAGTGAGAAATGAGCCATTAACATATCATCCAATTGTCAATGGTCAAATGATATAAATAGACAATTCTCAGATGAAGAAATTAAAACTAAATATAGTTACATGAAAAGAATGCTCCAAATCATTATTGATTAAAGAAATGTAAATTAAAACAATACTGAAGTATCACTTCATGCCTGGCTAATGTGACCAAAAAGGAAAATGATAAATATTGAAGGGGGTGTGGGGGAAATTAAATACTAATACCCTGTTAGCAGAATTGTGAATTAATCCAACTATTATGGAGAGTAATCTGGAACCACTTCCAAAAGACCATGAAACTAAGCATACTCTTTGACCCAACAATACCACTATTGGGTCTGTATTGCAGAAACGATCAGAGATAGGGGGAAAAGACCTAATTATACAAAAATATTGTTATCAGCAATTTTTGTAGTGATAAAGATTGGGGAACTGAAGGGATGTCCATCAGTTGGGGGGATGGATGGACAAGTTGTAGTATATGGTTATAACGGTATCGTGCCATAAGAAATGATGAACAGAAGAACATAGAAAGGCTCATGTGAACTGATGAAAAGTGAAATGAACAGGACCAGGAGAACCATATATATGGTAACAGAAATAATGGACAATGCTCAATTGGGAAGGACTAAACTAGTATCAGTAAAACAAGGTTCCCAGGGACTCTTGATAAAAAAATGCTAAAGAAGGAACTTTTGAAATCTGATTGCAGGAAAAAAGTATATCATTTTTCAATTATTTCCTTCATGAGATTTTTGGTTTTGTTTTGTTTTTCATAAATGTGACTTCTGTCTTCTGTCATAGCATGAGAAATGTGGAAATATTTATTGCATGAAATCACTGGTAGAACCTATATCAGACTATTTATACCTTGAAAAGGGGTGGTGGGTGGTCAGAGGGAGAGAAGGAAAGAATTTGAATTATAAAATGTCAGAAAGCAATTGTTTCTACAAATGATTTTTAAAAAGACAAAAGAACATTTTAAAAAAATGTAGAGCCTCTAAAAACAAGACTAAGACATTGTGTATCAGAGATCTTTCTCTAGGCAAGTCCTTATAGAATTTTAGAAATGATGTGAAAAGGTAGACAGCTTAGTGCTGTAAAGTCACAATTACTTGTAAGTTTTCAATGAAATTTCAATGCAATTGCAAAAGGGACGTGACTGATAAATGGATCAGAGTTTCAGGCTTGGAAGGGATGTTACAGGTCTACAACATTTTACAGACCCAGAAAGGTTGTTCTAGTACTTAGCACAGTTCCTGGCACATAGTAGTTGCTTGATAAAAGCTTGTTGACCAATTCTGTGTTCTGTATTTTATTTTATTTTGCATCTTCCCTACTACCTTATTTGGCATATAACTGCTCAATGAAATTCTCCCAACTCCAATGCCCAGTGTTCAGCCATGACAAATGAAATGGAAAATGGAAACACTTATTTAAGTAACAGAGGAAGGGGGGAAGCCAAAAAGAACTTATCAAGACAAGAGAACATTTGTGCCTTTGGGAAGTTGAAGTATTAAGTTAATTACCTCAATTCTCTTCTTTACTCTATTTAGGCAGCCATGGAGACAAGTTGGGAAGCTTGTTGCAGATTCTTTGTTGCTTGTGTCTTGTCTTTAATGTGACATAAATATATCTGAGAACTGGAGAAGGCTCAGCCTGCAGAGATTACTGACTGTTATTTGAAGAACAATGGGGCCAAGTGAAAATCAAAAATCACATTCTCGGGAATATTCTTATTTTTTGTACTAGCCATTGTTTAGGCTGGCTTCATTTACATGACTCCTAAATCACATCCTCTTTATTAAAGGCCCTTAAAATATTCAACATGAAACAAAAATCCAAATGCTCAATTTACTCTAAATCGTGCACAGGTGTTAGCTTGTTTACAGTGCCTGGGTGCAGTGAGAAGTCAAGCGCTCACTTATATTTCATGCTGCAGTAAGTGCTGCTTAACTCAGATGTCGGGACCATTAGGAGGGGGCAATCGTCAAGGAAGATAAATTTTGAGATGCATCTACCTTCATGGTGTCTTCTTTAATAATTCTGTAATATCCTCAGTTCTTACTCTTGACAGTGTTCTTAAAGGAAAAGGCAAGTTCCTTCCTAAGAAACAGGCTAAAATTTCATATATTCCTCATGATGGGAAGAGAGGTAATGCCAGCAATAGACAAAGAGTTCAGGTAGAAACTGGTGGTGAAGTATGTGCTCTAGATGCAATATTAACAAATATTCATTCCTGATAATGAGAATATATGTATATAAATAGATTCATACATATATATGTATATATATACATATATGTGGATGTCAGGCTATCAGCTACTCTCTAAAGTTAATAGTAGCACTAACAGATCTTAGATAGTAGAATGAGGTATAAATAGGAACCTGAGAAGAATGGGGAGACAAAGCTTTTCAATAAATTCAGGCAGAAAGGAATCAGTCAGAGCCCAGGAGTCAGAGAGTTAGAAGGATACAAGAGGCAGAGACCCTTTAGTATCATGGAACTAGAATTGAAGTTTAGATCCCACTGATAGATAACAAAGGGTACTTTGGAGCTAGACATGATGGTTTAGCCTTCCAATGCCCTAGAGTTTTGAAAGTCCAAACAGCCTCTTGTTTCTGTGTCAATGTTCCTTAAGATGCTTAAGATGCAACTAAAGGATTCTAATATTAACAATTATAGCTTAACACTATTACAATATGGTTTTTGGTAACAATAATTCTAATAGTAATAATAATAATAAAGAACCACAATTATGTTATCTCATTTGATCATTATAACAACACTAAGGTAGATGCTATTAATTTCCCTTTTTTATTAATGAGAAAAATGAGGCTGAGAGTAACTGATTTGCCCAGGATCACATAGCTAAATGTCTAAGGCTGGATTTGAAATCGCGACTTCGTTGACTCCAAGACCAGAATTCTTATCCACAGCATCACCCAAGTACCTCTACAGGTCTTGCCATCAGTCGCTAAAAAAAGAGAGTTGTTATTCTCCTATTGCTACCTCCATAAACAAGTTCTTTAGAGCCCCCAACACTAGAAATCTTATCAAAACATAATTACTTTTTCACTAAGCAAACTTACTGACCTAGATAGCAGGGCTTTGTAACACTCAACTTCCCAATTGGTTCTGCCACTACTATTGCATTCAGTCTTTATTTTAAATTAACCACTGACATTCCCATCTTTTGCAGCATGTCCATCCTTGATTGGTCCAGATAGTCTTCCCTAACTGACATGATATAGAATTTAGGTAGTTGAAGCAAAGCTAAAAAAAAAGAGTTTTAGAAAAGAGTTCCACTCCTTCCTTATTATTTACTTCCAGGTTATACAACCCCACTTTTCTTGGGGCCGTTCCTCCTGCTGATGCAGAAGTCAATCATCTCTGAGTTTTCGTTGGATGACAGGCATAGAAATAGATGACCTCTCAGTGGCCATTTAGCAAAACTCGTTTATTCTACAGATTGAGAACTATGAGGTTCTTAAAAGTGAAATAATTTCCCCAAGGGCACCGAATGAGCCAAACCAGGGTTCTAAACTAAGACCTGTGATCCAGTCTCTACCAGTAAAATTCTAGATGCCCACAGAGAGATCATTTAACCATGCTATGTGTGCCTTGGTTTACTCATCTGTGAAATGAAGAGGTTAAACTAGGTGATCTCTTGAGCCCCTTCCAGTTCTAACCCTATGATCCTATCACATCAAATCCTGAGCTGTTTTTCTTTATTTTCATGACTAAAAAAATCTTTTTTTTTTTTAGAAATATTATGTGGCATTTGTAAAACCTAGTGGAATTGCTCCCTTGCTATGGGA